>NW_023994084.1:0-307500 GCF_015586225.1 Lucilia sericata | reverse complement strand
TTAACAGGCACACACAAACTTCAACTAAAAATGAAACAATTTATTTTTGAAATGACCACGCAAGGACGATGGCAACCACAACAAACATCAAACAACTATTTTAAAATTTTAAGCACGGAAATAATAAACGAAAAGTATACAAATTTCAAATAAAAAAAACTCTAGTAAATGAGATTATGTGAGTGAGTGTCGGATATACATATCCATACTAGGATATTGTATGATGACATGATGAAAAGTCATCTATTGGATCCAAAGAATGACATTATTTCGTATATAGATAATTTTGTTAGTTTGTAAGACATTCTAACTAGGACTATCCGTCTGTCCATCTGTATACTTGTTAATAGTACAAGTTTTCCACAAATGTACCCGTTGTATCCGATCGAAACCAATTATAGTATGAGAGTGGCAGTATTAAAAATTTGCAAAATAACTTTGATTATACCATAAACGTATATTGAAATATTTGAAATAACTTTTTCGTTTGCCCTCCTCTCCATATGTGGTATGAATTTGCAAGTAAATGTAAATACGTTTAGATTTAAAGCTTATCAAAATTCCGAAAGGCTCTATATAAAAGACAATGCCAGCTAAATTCAATTTTCTAACACACAAAAAGCCTTTTCAAATATGTAGTTGAGTCCATAGGAAAACAACAAGAACAACTAGAACAATAGTATATAGAATTTGATGTAAACGCCCTTTGGAAATGCACAGCTTTTACCTTCATACCTCCAATTGCATTAACAATTCACACACACATACACATATATACAATTACGCCAGATGTCACATAGCAAAAGGACACACTCTACCAAACCTTTCAGACACTCACACACACTGACACACGTACAGTTAAATTGTTAAGTAAATCAAATGCAATGCGTATGACTGGGTGTGGATGTGGATTTTACTAGACGAAACAAAGAAGTTACACAATTGCAAACATTAATAGTCTCGTACCAAACACACACACACACACATATAAATACGAATCCTCCAGCCAAGGATACACGCAAATGTTTGTAGGTGTACAATCGTTGCCTGAACATACATTTGTTTGCAAATATATGGCATGGAAATCGTCGTAACGCTAGTGGACACTTAACTACAAATTTGAAATGTCCTTAATACTTTTTGACAGTTACAAAACCGTCATGTGACTTTAGTTCAGTGGTCAATAATTTACTATGAATGCCACACAATCTGCCCACTCATTAGGACTTTCTATACAAATCTAATTAAATGGCAAAACTATTTGATCGTTGGAGAATATGTTAATAAGTACTAAGGGAGGTAAATTAAGCAGTTAAATAGTTTTGGATTTTTTTAAGTAATTTATTATAATTTTGGAAGTTAAGGACTATTTAACGTATACAGATGTACAATAATTACATACAAAAGAATTATGAGATTATGATATTAATTAGGAATCTATATTTTTTGTATCCGGGTGATTTTATTTTTTTATTTTATAAAGATGATGAAATAGTACAACAGGTTCTCGAAAAGTGCTCAAAATTAAAATATTTTCCTGTTTTTACCCGTTTAGTTTTGATTTTGCAAAGTCATAATATTTGTGAGATTTTGGTCCTAGAAATCAATATTTCAATTTTGAAGCTTATAGTCCATATACATAAGTACTTTATTACAATTTATAAAGCTTAATTGTACATTCCCTTTCCATTTTAAGGTTGTAATATGTATAAAAAATAGATATAAAGATTTAAGTCCATAGATAAAGATTACAAAAAAAAAGAATAATTATAGATCAAGTAAAAATAAAATTTTTCTAAGATTATTAGGCTATTCTCTCACTCAATGCTCCATTAACAACCCACCAAAAACTGGTATTGGCTTTCAATTTTAATTACTTACCTAACAACATACTTTTCAATGACTACTACATATCGTTTGGATTACATAGAAGTAGTCTAATAATGTCTTACTAATAATGTGTTATATAAATACTTTATAATTCATTAGTCATCTTGATAAAGAAGCTGTATATGTTTTTTATGCGATTTACAATGACTACTTTTTCTAATTACTTGTACTCTTTTCTGGTAACTGCTTGGCTCCAATGACATCACAGTGTTATGACTTAATAATGACTTAAAATGCTATTGTGTAAGTAATTTTTAGCTTTTTAACCCCTTACATGGGTTAGGTTGATAGGAGGATGTATAGTACTCCAAATCCGAAGAAAAGCACATAGGCCACTATCGCGCCTTTTCATGAAAAACAAAAAAACTGTTCACTGAATGCATTATTTTTCAATGTTCAGAAACTCAGTTTTCTGGACGTAATTCCTAAGAATCTTCCAATCAGTGTTAGTCAGGAATATTATTTCCGGAATAACCTCACTTCCAAGATACTTGGATCTAATTTCGACGAATGTCTGACAGTAGCAAAGAAAGTGCTCCAGAGTTTTACTGTCCTCTCCACATGCTCTACATTCGTCTGAGTCCGCACGTCCAATTTTGTATAGATGTGTTCGTAATCCTTTGTGTCCACTCAGAATACGTATCATCATTACTAACTTCAGACTTGCTCATTTTCCAGCCTCCTGTCCGTGTTATCGACCATAGATTCCGGTTGGACATGAGTTTTGAATAGGAATTTGTTTACCTTCGATACGTCATTTACGTTGTCTACCTCTTCACAGAAAAGTTTGCAGGAGTCTCGTTTGGCTTTACGAACAATTTTCTTATATTCACCAAGTTTACTACGATACTCGTCCCAGTTTGCAAAAAGTTTTACCAAGGTTCCGGGTCTCTCCTGTTACCCAGGGTTTCTTCTGGGCAGATCTCCGCTCTCGCAGAGTGCAGCTGTCCTCGAACGATTCAACCAGGGCACTTGTGAGCATTTCTACTTTGGCGTCTATGTCCTCTTCATTTCGACATTGAAAAGTGTCCTGACATAAACTGTTCTTTAGTAAGGTCCCGAACATTGTCCAATTAGTTTTAGACTTATTCCACCGCCGAAGTATCTTGAATCTTATGTACCAATGGTCAGAAAAGGAGTGCTCGTCAGAAACTCTCCAATCCTGAATTTCGTTTATAAGCTCTTCATAACATATAGTTATATCTAATACTTCTTCTCTGATTCTATTGACGAAGGCAGCTTTATTACCTAAGTTCGATGTGATCAAGTCTTTAGTATTAAGGAAATCCATAAGAGCTTGTCCCCTGTGATTGGTGTTTGTACTACCCCAGGCTACATGGTGGGAGTTGGCATCACAACATATTACAATTTTCTTATTTTTCCTTTGTGCCTTTTCAACCAGTTTCATCAGATCCGACGTTGGTGGTAGTGTCGGTGAATCGAAAGGCAGGTAAACTGATGCAAGGTATATGTTGCCACGACCTTGCTTCAGCACCGTTGCATCCGTTGTGGATAATCCTGTTGAGAGGAGAAAACATAAGTTCTTGTGACATAAGATACATATTCTCGGTCGAGACCCTGAATCAGCGTAGAAAAGTTGGAAATGTACGTGATTTAATCCAGAAACCTGGTTCTTGGATTAAAGTTATATGTATCTTACCTGTGTTAATTTTAGCCATCAGATCGTTGGTAACCGTCTCGCTCCGATGGAGGTATATTTGGATAACCTTAATCGTGGTCATTCAATAAAACTGTCTTCCAGCGAGTTGGTGATAACGACCACTCATTACCAAATAATGTATGAAATAACTACATTACCTACAATACTCATTATAAAATTTGAAAATATGTTACTTTTACTCGATCACGAATGTGGTTACTAGTCACCACTTTATCATTAACAAATACATAATACATATAAAGTTAACATCAGACATAAATGTACCCAAGATAATGAAATTCCTTGCTGTGTAGAGTTCATAATTGACAGAGCATCCATTAAGGTCATTATTCCAAAACTCATATTTTTTATTAATTGTAGCACAAAATTCCACGAGCTCCATTATAGAACCTCGAGCCTCCATATTAAGACTTCTCTTAAATTTAATTTAAAAAATCGTAAATAAATTTAGTATTAAGCTCACGTTAAATAATTAACGTAATTTTATCACAATTTAAAAAGTTGAATAACCAGACTGATTTAAACAATTTTTCGAATTTCATCTGATTAAAATAATAATGATATCTTTTTAAAATAAAACTTTAATTACAAACTAAAAACTTTTGCAATTAATAAACTTTTATCAAGGGAATAACAAAAAAATAAATTATCATCAGGTCTGCTAGTTTATAGACAAAAAGTGAAAAAAAAACGTTGACCAAACGTTTTTTTTAAATTAAATGACATGCATATTTTCAGCAAATTATTGCATATTAAATTGTTTTATTCTTTGATCAACATATAATGAGGTTTGGTATAAACTGCAGCATGGAACTCCAAGCCGAACTATTGCACAACCACATATTTGGTTGCAACTCAGCCGATTTATAATAAATTGCAAAAAACATTTCTACAAGTAAACATTTCATTAAATTTTAAATAAAAATCGCTGTTCTGTTTATCATCAATAAAACAGCAAATAAATAGCAAATATTTAATAGTATAAAGAAATCAATGTATATATTGCAAAATAACAAGAGAATTAGTCTGGTTTTTAAATATTTACACCATGAGCGTGACCTTCATGTAGTATTGATTCTTTTCAAAAATAAATTCAATTATAAAATGTCCTTCGACTTGTCCAAAAGTTTGTTATCACTTTATATTTCTCACATTCTAAAGAACATCGGTATATTGTTACAAGACGTCAATGTCCAGCGTCATGACGACCGACAAAATGTGGGTGTATTGTTACAAAAGCAAGTTAAGTTCATGAAATTATTTGTATGTACCTGCCACTCTATTGATGAACCAGTAAGCATATTGCTATTCCATTAAGATTGACGTGTATAAGAAATACAAATCGAAACAAGATTTTTGAATATTTGCATACAGTGACTAACAAAATTGAATACAAATATAGTTAAAAAATTCTCATCTACTAAGTTTTAAAATAAAAGTTTTGTTTGAAATTTTGTTTATAAATGTTTTCTTTAGCATTATAAAGCAACTTGTTTAATTGATTTAATAATAAATACCATATAGTGGTAAATAATTTTACTTCAGTGTACATACGTGTTAATGAAAATTTTCCTTTTCTATTTTTATTTTTTTTCAATAAATATAAAATAAATAATTTTTAATTTATTTAGCACTTGTTTACCACAAAATTTCAATGAATGGTAAAATTAATTGCCTCATTGTTTGGCTAGAACAATGTTTTAGCAACCTTGGGAAAGTTGCAAAAACCTTCAAAAGGCATACACAATTGCTGGTGAATATTATAATAAATTTAACTGTTGTTAACCTTTGACCCCCAAAAAACTCAAATAACTGATATGTGATGTTTTGTGACGTTATGAGTAGATTATTATTGAAGACTTGATTGTAGATCTGATTATAGGTAAATCATTAGTTGACAATCAGCTGAAGTCTTGATTTTAAGTCAGTCTATGACAACTATGGACTTTAAAAATATTTTACCCACAATTATAGTCTTGCCTATAGATCAGTCTATAGTCTTCACTATAGATCAGTCTATAGTCTTGACTATAGATCAGTCTATAGTCTTGACTATAGATCAGTCTATAGTCTTCACTATAAATCAGATAATAGTCTAGACTATAGATCAGTCTATAGTCTTGACTATAGATCAGTCTATAGTCTTGACTATAGATCAGTCTATAGTCCTGACTATAGATCAGTCTATAGTCTTCACTATAGATCAGCCTATAGTCTTGACTATAGATCAGTCTATAGTCTAGACTATAGACCAGTCTATAATATTGACTATAGATCAGTCTATAGTCTTGACTATAGATCAGTCTATAGTCTTGACTATAAATCAGTCTGTAGTCTGATCTATAGTCTTAGTCTTGACAATAAGTCTATTGTCTTGGCTATAGACCTGCAATCTATAATCTAGACTATAGATCAGTCTTAATCTAGACTATAGATCAATCTATAGTCTTGGCTATAGACTTACAATCTATAATCTAGACTATAGATCAGTCTTTAGTCTTGACTATAAATCAGTCTACAGTCTTGATTAGTCTAAATATTTGTCTATAATCTTGACTATTCGTTTGACTATATACCAGTCTAAAGTCTTGATTTTAGACATGTTTATTGTCTTGAGTATATATTGACTTAACTATAGAATAGTCCATTATTCTATTAAATATTTAAATAAAATTTATATTTCACTATTAGTCCGTAATATCTGATAAATATTATATGATAAATGATAGTTGCTGGTTTAACAGCTTCCAATATTAAAATATTAAAATTATAAGTTATTGGTTTATTTTCGTTGATATTGATTTAAATAGGTCAATTTATTAAAATTATACACGTATCTATTTCTTATACTTGTAATAATTTTTAATATAATTTATTTTTCATATTAATCATTTTTTTGCTACTGACTGAGATCTTATTAAAGACACACTATTGAAGGCAGCATCGTAGTCTTAGTCATCGTCTTATTAATAAACTCTCTCTCAAATATCAGCAGTAGGTACATAATTCATTTAAAAATAACCTTCTTACTTTTTAAACTTTTCTATAAAATTTGTACTTGCCCTGTTAAGAATGATTATTTTTGTTGTTGCCTTCTTTTAGCTACTAGAAATTATTAAGTTGTTCAAGGTAAAGACAAATAAAAATACCTTTTTACCTTTCAAAAAAATAGACAAAGGACGAGGGTCTTACACTTACAAACAAAAACATCAGAAACATTGTCTACACACACACAATCAGATACTACCAATATAAGAAACATACAACCGACCATTAACTGCTTAACGTGCCAATTATTTTATAACAACTTTATTGAAACTCTTGTCGACAAAAACAATTTGTGTAACAGCAGCAGTAGCAATAGCAGCAAGAATCATTTATAAGTAAGTCAGTTGTTGTCTTCTTACTTGCAACAACTTGCTGTCCAATAACAATAGCAAGAGTAATTGTAACAACAGCAGTAGCAGCAACAATCGGCACACATTCACACACAAAAAGAACCACAGCGACATTATCAACATCAGTCAGGGTTTATTGTAGAACAATAATAAAACAATAATAACAACAACAAAAACAGAAACTAATACGACATACGAATAAGATGACCGTACGGAAAGTAACAGCATGAAAGTTGTCAAAGACAAATAAAGCAGCAGCAACAACCATAACAATAAAACGATAGAACAACAAAAACTTCCTTTGAGGGGGACCTTTTTCTGCAAATACTTACAAACATACACACACACACAAACACTCTTACAATTACATTCCCATTAAGGTTACAATGTTAGAAGAGAGATGTACGGGTATCGAAAGCCAAACCAGTATTTATTATTAATGTCATCAACATCTACTTCCATAACTTTAGCTGTGAAGGCTAAAACAGTCATCCGTACCCATACACAAACATAGCACGGTGTTTCTATTTTCACATTTAGTGAGTCAAAACTACTATAAACGCAATTTTTTTAGATCTTAAAGCACTTTAACCGAAAGGGTACTTAATATTAATAACAAACATTTTCATTTGATCAAAAATAAGATTATTATATCTGTTGTTCTTGGACGAATACAAGCTCCAAGACTGCTATGGACTATTGGAGATTAACTTCCATTACTCTCCCTATTTGGTAACAACCTAAGTCCAACAGGGCGTCATCTTCAACTACTTTGTCCAAGAGATAAAATTATTTTCCTAACAAATCCGAGGTTGATATCCGAGGTCTGCTGAAGAGGCTTCAGGTTGTTCTTTCTACAATAAAGGCGCAAGTGACCTCTGATTCAAAATTGATTTCCTACCAATTCATAAATAATCACATCTACCTTGGTGGGTCCAAATTACTGATTCGTAAGATTTCTATTACAATGGCTGACAAAATTTAAAAGAAGTCGAAACCCTGAGACCAGATTTTCTCCGTCACATGTGAGATTTGAAATACTTTGTTCTTAAGTTTGAAAAAACGCTATCCTCTTTGAGACTCTATAACAACACCAAGACAACTTTATTTATAAAATGTTGAATGCCATCTGAAAGTCCATTGTGTAAGCGTTTAAGATTAGGATTCAGTGCAGCTCAATCCTTTAGAAAACTATACTACGATCTCTGGATTAAACATATTATTATCGCTTATTTTAAAGGTTCCAAAAGTATAAAAGCTGTGGATCTACTCTTCACACAGACCGCTTCAAGCCTAGAGGCTTCATATAGTTACTTTAATTATGCGATAACCTACTTCAAAAATAAAGCCGATCGCTTGGTGATCGGTGGTACTTCTTTCGTCTTGCGTGGCGACTCAGATTGTTTCTGTGCTAAATGCTCAATCATTTTAGAGGTGGAGCTGCTTTGCAGAAACCCCTGAGCTTTTTCATTAATTCATTTTGTTATACTAAAAGTAAAAAACGTTACACTGTGCATCGCTTTGCTGATATAGTACCAACTTCTTATTCGTATATAGAAGACGAGGAAGTAAAATATAAAAGCCAAAGTTTTACCTACAAACAAATACATCATGCACATACATTCGGGCATACCGACACGAGGAGGGATATACAAATTTTCTGCATGTAAAAAATGTATTTATATAAAGCTTTCGTTCATTCCATAAGACCGATCTTTAGAAAGTACAATGAATATAAACTATAGAAGCACACATTTTTCAGATATGAACTGCTAACAGTTTGGGGCCTTGACATCTGTATTTTTAATATATTGTATTAACCATACATTCTCAGTAATGTGTCAGCTTCTATTTTCCAAAAATTTCTAATCAACTCTCGTATTTATCTATATTGTATATCACTTTACTTTACATCTAAACAATGTTGCAGCAGCCGTAGTAGCAATCTCACACCTTCTCTCTATCATCAATTTATTGTAGCATTTAATGGACAAAAAAGGGCAAATGTCCGTATGTATTATGAATTATGGGCCATAAATCCAATTCCGTGGTTTAAATTTATTACCCATCAAAATTGCCCAATCGAAAGTGTGAATACAAGCAGTTCTATAAAAGAGCTTTAAAGTAGAAATATGTATGTATGATTAGAACCTGAGTAGAGTATTTTTATGGTGAAACTCATAATTATTGTTGAATTTTTTTTCTCTGTTCATTTTTCGATTTTAATCATACTGTGTCAGTATAAAGGAAATGGCAAATTTGTCAAATTATTTTTAACCCTCGGCCTAAACATGTTTTGACAACATAAAAGTGTAATGATTGGAACAAAGTATTGTAATTTATCATTTTGTTCTTACAAAACACGTGTAGATTTTACATGGATATGAACTTAAAATTATGTACTTACATAACATGAAAATACTGGACTATTTTACATGTAATAAAGAATGGATGATGTGTTAGAAAAAATTCGCAAAAATTTATGGGATACAAAGATTAAAGTTAAGAAAAAATTGATTGTTATAAAACGTTGGTAGTTTTTATTCATTTATGTAACGTCTAACAGAAGTACAACAATTTAAGTTGTTTTGGTGATCTGATCCTAATAATAATAAAACAGTTTTACTTATTTTATATACTATCTACTTTTGCAATACCCTTACACAAAGTTAGTGTCATTTAAAACATATTTCACTTTTACGAAATCAAGTAGATTTTTATTAAGGGAATTTAAATACAACGATAGAGATTTCTGTATACAAATTATACTACATATTTTCACACACATTCATATAATTTTTTCCCCCCAAATAATTGTGGTTATCTCTTGAATTGCCCTAAAATGTAATGAAATGAATTTAAGTGGAACTATTCCAACTTTGTATAGGTATAAATCAGAAAATTATATACGCAAATATTCACAACTAAAATACAAAACGATACCGTACACTCCGCACAATAGTATAAAAATGTAGGAATAAATACGAAAAAAAAATAAGTAGTAAACGACTGACCGAATCACTGAGTGTGTGTTAGTGACCACAACTGCAATTGCTGCGTCAATGCCACCTCTACCACCAATGTTTTCATTTACAATCACAGCCGAAAAGACCACAACATGGTGGTATGACAACATGAATAGTTGCTGTGTTTTAGTTGTTGTTGTCGTTGTACTTAGTATTTGTTGTTGCAACTGCAGTCGGTACAAATATTTCAGCTTGACTGCAATGCATTTATTCATCCCGGTATTGACAGTAAGTTAAATTTACTTCAACACCATTTCCAAAATTTCGATTCTGAAATTTTTTGCATTGCAATTCGAAAGTTTAAATTTCAGAAATATCTGTTTGTATTTTAGATATTTATATGTAGTTGTATATCAGTATACAATTTCATTCCGCAATACAAATCTTAAATATTGAACTGCAGTTGGAAATAGTGTAGTGTAAGGGTAGCTTAGTTTTTACAAAAATATGTATATATTTATTTAATTATTAACTGAATTTTAAGTCACTTTTTGCAAAACTTATAAAAACACTTTTCAAACCCAAAACAGAAATTGATCAAACTGAAATTCAAGACCGATTTATGTCTGTTTATCTGCCCTTTTCCCTATCTGTACGATTTGGACGTGGGAGGAAGCATGTGAACTTTTCTACAAATACACTAGTAAGGAGATGAAGTATTTTACAAGTCAAAGCAATATATAAATTTCTTCCATATCACAGGCCACCAAAATTTAACAAGTAAGAATGAACAGTCGGACATGGCCGATTTCCAAAAGATAAGTTATGTTATGAAGTTATTATGATGTTATGGCCCTATTTTGACCTTCAAGTAATTTTCCGAAGGGGACTTTGTATGGGGGCTGGGGTAAAATATGGACCGATCATTACGAAAATCGGAAGTATTTTTTGTACAGATACCAGAACATTTAACATAATTATGACCTCAAAAGCCATACTTGGGGGTACGGTTGTATGGTGGCTAGGCAAAATAATGGACCGATTTTTACCATTTTCAATAGGCTTCGTCCTAGGTCGAAAAAAGAGTATGTGCCAAATTGTGCGCACATGGTTTACATGGATACACAGACGGACAGACAGACAGATGGACGGACAGACGGACATAGCTTAATCGATTCAGATTATGAGCCGATTGATATACTTTAAGGTTGGTGTAGTACCAATATTTTTGGGTGTTACAAACATCAGCACAAATGCATAATACCCTGCCCACTATAGTGGTGTAGGGTATAAAAATGAGAAGACCGATACATTTCTAAAGGATTGAGCTGCGCTGAATTCAAATATGGATTTTCTCATCGTGTTCTAAAAGCATTTTTATGGAAAAATTCTGACATAAGTTTGTCATAAAATAAATGCGAAATATAATCAGTCTGATTTTCAGAAGATATCATTGGCGTGCTATATCAATAATATGTAAAAAAGTACTCATTTTTGGTACTTTTTTGTAAAACAGTGTTTTCTATCTATCTTCGATGTTGAATTTTTATACCCAGCATCAAAAAAGATGGGGTGTATATTGATTTTGTCATTCCGTTTGTAACACATCTAAATATTGGACATAGATCCACAAAAGTATATATATTCTGGGTCCTTAATAAATTATAATACGATCTAGCCATGTCCGACCGTCTGTATGTTGAAAACACGATAGAGGCCGAACCGAATGAGCTAGAGGGTTCAAATTTTACACAAATATTTCCTATAGGTAAGGTTTGTTTGGTATTGATAATGGGCAATATTGGTGGAAAGCGAAGCAACCAGGATACGCAAGTATTATAATAATTTCTGGGGTTTATTTTATATAATACTACAGAGGAATGTTTTAAACTGAATTTCGGGGATTTTTGTATGAAACCAACGTTAGTACGGACGGACATAGTCATAACGTCTTAAAACCTTTTAAGAACACTAGATATATGTATGCACTTTTCTGAGCCTACTATTAAGAAACGAGTTTAATCAATACCAATATAAAAATGGTACCTATTCAAGCTATGGTAGGGTATCATATGAGCTAGCATACCTGTCGATATACATATGTGCATATATGTATAAAGCCTATTAATAGAAATTATTCCTCTATTTTAGCAAAATATCTATACTAAATAGCCTTGAATAATTCTACTTCAACACTGATGCATTCGTAAACATTAGTCATAATCAATGCCAGTGTTTTACAAGAACAATTTGACATAGTTAGAAAATACAAATGACCAGAAACCACATCATCACACTCAATACCATTTAGCATGTATTTTTGGTGAAAAGTGTAAAAACAGCCACTATAGCAGCAGCAGCAGCAGGAAAAAAAAGCATTAGACGCATACAAAGGTGAATTTTGAAAATAGCAAAACCGTTGAATCAAACGATCAATCAATCAAACCAATACCGCAAATGTTACTTGCCATTGTATGAGCCAACAATTGCACTGCATTCCAAAAATATAATACAATGATAAATACGACTATATGTATGTATGTGTCAATACCAATGTAACGATATCAATCAATAAGTTGCAGCAACAGGAAATGATGATTAAACAGCGCATCACAATGAGTATGAGTAATTTGTGTTGATTTAATTACCTTTTGTTATAAGTATTAGTGAATAAATGTTTTATTTTTAATTATGCCCCCCTTTTTGTCGTTTTACAGGAAGACATGGTTTGCCTCTCGTGCACAGCAACGGGAGAGCGTGTCTGTCTTGCCGCTGAAGGGTTTGGTAATCGTCACTGTTTCCTGGAAAATATTGCCGACAAGAACGTACCACCCGATCTATCGCAATGTGTATTTGTCATCGAGCAGGCTTTATCAGTTCGTGCTTTACAGGAATTGGTCACAGCCGCTGGTTCAGAGACTGTAAGTATTGTAAATTTTCATATACAATTGGATCATTTAAGGCTTTAGCATATCTACACGCATAATAATAGTGAAAGAGAACCCAAAAATTCATGCTCATGATTATCCTTAATTATCCTGCAATAATTTATTAGTTACTTAAAGATCTTAAATCATGAAATATATGTGTATATTAGGAGTTTATTATAAAAAGGAAGTTAAAAATGAAAACAGATATTTGAGCTAGGTTTTTTTCCAACAATTCCTAAATCGTTCCTTTCATTTTTAATGAGTATTAGGTCTTTGGATGTTCAAAAAATCATCAGTTTTCAATCTCCTTACAGTAAGAAAATTTTTAAAAATGGAAAAAAAATCTGTAATATCTAAATGTTTGATCCGATTTGAATAAAATTTTATAAGCTACGAAGGTTCAAAGTTAGGGAATTGGGAATAGGCGACATAAATCTATAGTTCATAAGTGTTCGTTCCGATTTTAATAAAATTTTACTTGATTAGAGAGAGAGTGTCGAGTTTATGTTTTGAGTTATAAATATGACCGATGCAGGTTTAATGTAATTCCAAAAGTAGAATTACATCCGGTTAAAAAAATATAAAAAAATTGGGCCAACTTTTGGAACCTTTGGATCCAGCACAAGTGAGTTTTTGTAAGTCTCAAACTCAAAGCTTAAACTCAAAAACACCTCCTCTTTAGTTACATTCAGTTTTATTATAATCTGACCAAACGTAATTACAGATTCATCTCTATTTTTCCGAAATACCGCCACTGAGCCCCTTCGTATTTTTATAGTTTGCCTAGATTGTTGGTAAGTTGCACAGATCAAATACCAACTTTTTGGTGGGATCCAAACGCCTGTTAAATGAATTTTAAAGTAAAATACGAAACTCTGAAAAGTTTTAAATATGAACACAAGAATTTAAAAAACCTCAAACTATATCCTTATCTCCTGCATGAATTCCTCTTCCTTATAATAATTTTTTGTAAAAGATATTTTAAATCAGTTTAAGTGCAAATATTTATAGCAACCATTGAAAATTAAAACTTAATTGAGACTTTAAATTGACTATTAAGAATTTGTGTTGGATATAAATCATAAAAAATACAGATAAAATACTCTTACCACAATGTTGTTGTTTTTACAACAGTAGTATAGTACGTGTTAAGATCTCTCTCTCTCCCCTTTAGTTATCATTTACAAAAATAATAAATAAACACACACACACACATACTTGCGTTGAAATGTAAGATGTTAATTAAGCTATTTAAAATTAAGTGAATTCCTGCAATTATTTCTATACAGAAAAAAATGATTGTACTTACAAACATACTTACACTCACTTCCCTGTCCTTTTAGTTTTTCCATATGCCCTTTCTTCGCTTTCCCGAATTATGTAAAATTTTCCCGCACGCCACAGTAATCCAACTTTTCTTGGGTGTTGTTTAATGGCTTGTGCAAGTGGCGTGATGTGGTGGTCCATGCATAAACATACTAGCTACCACACAGCTGCAAAAAGACGCGCATATAATTTACACCACGTAAACCATGCAGATTTATTAGGGGGGTCCTTATAGTTTGACGATATTATGCCTAGTATGCGAAGAATAATTGTGCTATATAAAGACTAAATGAAATAAACAATTATATTGTTTTATAATTTTCCAATGGAGATTTACGATAATTTTTAATATTTTCCTGCTTTAGAAACCTCTAACCACGCCCCCTGCGGGTTTATCAGATTCATATACAAAACCTAAACTATATTTCCTTTTACTCATGTGAAATTGTATTTGAAACTGTCAAACTATTTAGAAATTGCAGATTTACTTTCTTATTTACTATTCCACTGTACATTGCCCTGGTTTAATATTTTCATTTAAATTAATAATATTAACGAATACTCATTAAAAATAAAAGGATCAATATAAAAATCCATTTTTTTGAAAGATTTATTTGTTTTTGACAATAATTTAAGGAAACCCCTTTATATAAGTAGTTTATATTCGTTTCGTCATATGAAGCCCGCTCTAAGCAAGATCATTATAACTCAAAAAGTATAAATTTTGAATGTTTTCTAGATCTCTAAATTTTATATATTTTAACCATTTAATATCCATTTTTTATACAATTTCCATAAGAAACTGATGAAAATAATAAAATTAAAAATAATTTACTCGAAGTTGTACTTTTTGAAATGTGTCGTTTTTGTATCAAATGAGTAATTAAGTACATACAGCCCAGTGTTGCCATTTTAGTCTCTTTCTTAAACTCACATGTAGATAAGACTATATTCATATTTTCGGAAATATTTGATTGAAACTTAAATTAACAAATAATAATATGCCTAATAATTGATTGCCGTTATTCGTCGATTTAGTATTCTGGCAACCCTTAAAGCATTACTTCGAAAGTATACACATTAGGGTGTATGAAAGGTTTTATTTTGAGAATTTTGTGGAATGAGGAAATAGCTAATGTGGAACTTTATGTTGTAATTATGAATCTGAAGAAACCGATTAACATTGTCCTAGTAATGGATCTAAGTGAAGCTTTAAAAGATTTTCACAATTTAAAAAATAGTTTTTCCAAATATTTTTTAATCATAATTTTTATGGAAAATTTTAAATATTCATTTATTTGACCTCTGACCCAGAAGAAAGATGGCTTAACTTGCCTTATTCTGGTGAATTACTTGACATTATTTCATAAGATAAAGTAATATTTTTTAATTGTTTGATTATATATAATTAATACACAGAAATAATTGTTAGATTATTTACAGAATCACAACCAAGAATTTAGATTTTCCCGAAATCCCCAAAAATTTTAATCGACAATAACCCAGCGAAAATTTTACTTACCCGGTAAGCAAGCAAGTTATATGGGAGCAAAGTGGAAGCACTTTCTTTATGGATTAATAACTATTTTGTTCGGTGAGGACCACAAAATAACTGGTTACAGATATGCTTACCCGATTTTCTTGTATTTAACAATTTCAACAATTTCTTGTCTTTAAAATGACAAGAAAGTTTATTTTTTATTTAAATGGGAGTGGATAAACGTATCACAGTGGGGCAATTTTAATAAAAAAAATGGAAATAAATCTCAGGGACTTGATAAAATGTCCCATATCGTAATGACCATAGAGATTATGAGTTAGATTAGGTTGATAGGAGGATATATACTACTTCAAATCCGAAATAATACACCTAGGCCTCTACACATGCTCTACACTCGTCTAAATCCGCACTCCCAATTTTGTCTAGATGTGCTCGTAGTCCTGTGTGTCCATTCAGAGTACGTACCATCATACTAACTTCGGACTTGCTCATTTTGAGGAGATTTCTTGTCTTACTCTCATCAGGGTCACCCCATAGGATCTTTGTGGTCCTACCCACCGTTTCATTATTCCAAGAGGCCTTATGGGATTCTCTCGCCCATATTTTTAATTCAGCTTTTGTTGCGTTGAAAGGTTTTGCGTTCGTCAGGTTAACGACAGCTGACTACTAACGAGTGGCCTAGTACCAATATGATGTAAACCTTACCTCTGGGAGAATATTCAGTTAAAGTTTTCTTACAATCCAATACGGTCTTAGATTTAATTATATCTCCTGATATCGCACTAATTGCCTTCTGGCTGTCGGTAAATATATTAAGCCCTGTGGGCGCCATAAATGTTCTAATCCAATTTACACATTCCGTTATTGCTCCGACTTCTGCCTGGAAGCTTGTGTTACGATTAGGTAAACGATGGTATATTTCTGTTTCTGGGTGTTCAATATAGAAGCCCAAGACCACTTTGGCCCTCCATGTAACAACGGATTCCCATTGGCATTTGCTGCTAGGTGGAATATCTAGCAACGTTTCCAGGGCATTGGTTGAAGTAGTACGCATGGCACCACTTATACCCAAGCAGCATGTACGCTGAACTCCCTGTAGTAGATTGATATTACACTTTTTGTCCAAAGCAGTCCACCAGATTATTGAAGCATAAGCTAGAATTGGTCTAATTACACTTTTATAAAGCCAATATGTCATAGTAGGACTAAGACCCCATTTCATGCCTATGGTTCTCCTACATATCGCCTAGCACCGATATGTCTTGTTGATCCTATCCTCTGTGTGGTGTCACCATTTTAATTTCCGGTCAAGGATTACACCAAAGAACTTAACTTTGTCTGTCACCGGTATCTTTTTGCCCAGGAAGCAAATTTCAGTATACGTAGAAAATTTTGTCAATAATGCAGCAAAATGTGTCACAGTGTCCATGGATATTATGAGACTAATGTCCATGGCCATTATGACACTATTAATACAGAAATGTATTATGAGGACATTATGAAATATGTAGTGTCATTTAGTTTGTATGTTTTCAGAAAAATTCATATTAACCAAATAGAACTCTTAAAGTGTTACAATATTTCCCCAATCCTTGAAATTACGATAACAAATTTTCAAAAATAGCACACCCTAATGCACATACAGTCTATCTATGTGCGTATTTTCCCCTTTATTTTTCTCATTTTAAATCATATTAAAATATTAAGGCAACCAGTGTACTTTATTTTACCATACTAGTCGACACTATTCTATCACACTTGGACTTGGAATTTCTTCGACAGAGATAGTATAATGGAAATTAAGAAAACAAAAAAAATATGGAAAAATAAGAAAAAAAAATATAAGACTTCGAAAAAAAATGAGTAAAAATAACGAATATACGAAAAACAATCCTTTTATGCCACACAATTAAATTTAATCCATTTTAACAGTTTTTTATTCTTGGTGTTTCTTTTTTTTTATTGTTATTATTGTAGTTGTTGTAATTTTTCCTATACTTATACTCAGTTTAACATGTTATAAACTTTTTTTCTCTTTCTCTTCTTTCTCTTCCATACATGTTGTGTATCCTTGCATATCCTATGGCGCTTAAAACAATAAAAAAAAATACCCAAATTAAAAATAAAATAAAACTTGAATCCCCTTAAAAAATTATATCACTTCCCTGCATATATTATACATATATGCACGTATAACTTTACTACAATTACATATTTTGGATTTAAATTGGTGGAAATTTATATAAAAATATAAAATAAAACAAATAACAAATAAAAAAAATTTAAAATGAACAACAATAAAATAAAAAAACTCAACATGAAATAAAATAAAATGAAACAATGTGAAATAAAACAAACAAAAAATGTTTATTATATAAACTGAATTAAAATTTATTTAAATAATCCTTTCATCATTACATGCGATCCTTACGCTGCTGCCACCGCCTGTCTTTTTAACCCTTATATTTTTTATATTGTTTCTTTCTTTCTTTTAACTTTTAAAATATAAAATAAATTTATTTTTTTTGTTTTCTCAACTCTGGCGTATTGTATTGTAAATTTGTTTTCTTTTTCTCTTCATCAATATTTTCATTTTTCTTTTTTATTTGAAATATTGCCAAATAATGATAAAATATATAAAATATATATTTAAACAATCCAATTGAAACCAAATATATAAAAAATAAATGTATTTAAAAACTTTATAACCTGAAATATCAAATGCCATTTTTATCAAAAACCCACCAAACAAAATATAAAAACCACACTTATGCTCATCGATTGTGTTGTTCCACCATAAACAGGATTCCCAATTTGTAAGTATACAGAAAGGTTCTGAAGAATCGATCGCACTGCAATTACCGCTTCAATTGTGTTTTTTGGCTAACAAACTCTGTTAACTAAATATTTACATACTACTACACACATACTGTCTAGTCTCTTTATAAGTAGTTCTATTATCTCTATCTTTCTATCTATCATCTATTATTATTTATTAATGTTTATACAAATACTGCAATAATTTTTTTGGCCAAAACTTTTCTATTAATTTTGCTTAAATATTGCCACTTTACTGTAATAAATATCAACATACATTTTAAGAAAATTTCGAAATTTATTAAACAAATACTTAAAACAAACAAAAAAATCTGATTGTAATTGTATCTGTGTCGTTTTCTCTATAACTTTCTGTATATTTTTTTTAATTTATTAACATTTCTACCACTTTACATTTTAACATAACACATTATTATCAAAAGTTTTTCTTATAACGCAATTATCAATTACTTAGTAGGCATAAGTAATACATACGACTTGTTGCGGTGATCATAAATTATCCTAATTTTTTTATCGCGAATTTTTACAGTAAATTTTCCAAAGATTTTTCTAGTCAGTATTCCTGAGAAATGTAATATCTGGAATAACATCGTTGCTAATATATGCGGATCTAATCTCGACGATAGCCTAGCAATGACATAGAAATGTTCCAGCGAGTCATTATCATTTCCGCATATTCTATATTTGTTTGAATCTGTCCATCCCATAGGATTTCAGTGGCCTTATCCACCGATACATTATTCTAGTTAGTTAGTATAATAGAAGGATGTATGTAACATCAAATCGGAAGAAATAGATCTAGGCCTCCATCGGGCTTATTGTGCGCTCCCTTACTAGTGGCTCAGGTTGGAATCAAACCCACGACCTCCGCTTTAACACACTCGAGCACTATAAGATACATTCGGCGATTATCTCCGAGCGGCCTGGAAAAGTATTCAGTTATGGCTTTCTTACAGTCCAGTAACGCAATATATTTAACGATTTCTTTTTATATCGCTATTATTACCATCTGGCTGTCGAAAAGTACTTAGTCTCTGTTGCAACCATGTTAAGTTTTAACCCATTTTAGGCATTCCGTGATTACGCTAACCTCCGTCCTTATTGGTTTCCGACTTTTCAATGTAGATCCCTAGAACCGTTTTGTCTCCCAGCCTAAAGCCATCCATGTAACAACAGATTTCCTATCAATGTCTCACAATTCCCGGCAATTTCTGTTTTCAGTATTCGATCGGCTTTTCTGGTAGCTTAGGACTCTCAGTCGTTTAGAACGACAACCGTAAGGTGATGTGCTGAAGTTAAATGTTTATAAAGGATTGTGTCGTGCTGGATCCGAATATGACCTCAAACTTTCTACATCACACCTAAGATTTGAGATATCGTGTCCTTTTTGAGACGTTATAACAGCGCCAAGATAACTTTAGGTCAAGATATCTCAAAGAATAAAGAAGATATGTCAGATATTAACCATTTATTTTAAAGTTGTGACAGAGTGGACTTTCAGATGGTATATTTTATAAATAAAGTCGTCTCAAAAGGATCCTAAAATCCCAGATGTGATGGAGAAAGATTGAGGATATATTCGGATTCAGCACGACTCAATCCTTTAGAAACGTCTAAATTGGTCTCAAGATTTCGACTTTTTAAAATTTTGTCGACCTGTGTTATTAATGCCAAACGTGAGTACATGTCTATCACCCTAAACTCTTCACGAATACCTTTGAGCTTTACAAAATTACTGCAGGTGGTAATTTATATATTGGATACTTTGCTAAAGCTTACAAGCTACATGAATAATCTATGTAGGAAAGTGTTCTTACTGAACTATAACTGAAGAGTCAATTACTGTCTACTAGCAGTGCTTCAGCATACAACCAGAGACCGTAAAGACCTCCGATGTAAATAACGTTGCCAGAAACTAGAATTCCTCGACTAAAGTCGAACAGTCACTCTTCTGTGCTATTATACGTTACTTAGCAATAATACATAGAAACATATTTGACAGCCCCAAATACGCCACTAGCCCGTGCATCCGATTTAAAGCCATCATTATTTTCCCTAAACGTGTTCAACTAGAGCCACCATATAATCCCGAAGGTTCCAATCTGGTCAGACACATTTGAAGAACTCTTACTGAGGAACTACTAGCATCTTATTACTCTTAACTGCAGCAGGTTCACGGAATAATAATTGGAGTAGTAATAACATGCATCAGATTTTCCATTAGCACAAGAAACATGCAAAAATTTGTTATCATAATCCAAATGATAACATAATATTCGTTATATTTTGCAATAGGACACTGCATAAATATTTAATGTCTTACGTTCAAAATCATGATCCATGTTTAAAACTAATCATTGCCGATAATTGATATTCCCAGGATTTCCCATTTTACCAACTGTGACTTGTAACAGGAGTTTTTATGATGTAACAATATATTTGAAAGACAACGATTTTGGTTTACAGGATACAAATTTTTTCACAAGTCCTTATCAATTAGACAGTAATTTGTGTTATTTAAATAATATCTTATTAATTATGTAAAATAATTGCATTACTAAGTAATAGTCTCTTTTTGCTAAGAAACTTCGCAAAATGAATCTAACACCAATAAAAATATTTTGTAGTTAAGTTTTACTCCAGGTCACGATATCTAGCTTTAAAACTTTAACTTTTTTATATGTATGAAAGTATGTGTTATATGTTTTATTAACCCAAATGTTTAACATTTTAAATCGATTTGAACTTTAAACATTTTGTTTAAGATGAAAATCAAAAGAATAATGTGAACCCGTCTCCTAACCTCAATTACATAAAAACTAACAATTTAACATCAATGTAAATAAACTTTAAGAAGAAGTGTACAGCACCCAAAATAGCATTTTGACATAAACAGTGACATTCTCACACTCACTCTTATTCACTCACGCACACTTACATACAAACACAATCTATACACACACACACACATACTCAGTCAGTTGTCTTGTAGTACTATTTTTTAATTTTTTCGTTTGTTAGATATGTTTCACACAAATACAAACACTAGCAAGCAAATAAAAGAAAAAGCTAAAACTACGTTTATCAGAGCTTCAAAGAATTACATCTTCATGAAATATACATATTATGGCAATTTCAAGGTGTATTATGATGATCAGTTTTTATACTGATTTTGTGACCTTCATCATATATCCATCGAAACCTTTGAAATTTTTTTATAAGGAATTCAAAATGTCATTTGTTTTTCAACTGGAAATGGAATTCTTTTAATGCTCTGGTATTGATAATATTGATACAAATGTAATAATATTGAAACTTGTTCGTTCTTTTCTTTCTTTTCTTTATCTCTTCTTTGCATTACAAATTTATTTGCACAGGGCAAAGGTACTGGATCCGGTCATAGAACTTTACTCTATGGTAATGCCATCTTATTGCGCCATAACAACAGTGACATGGTAAGATCATCATCATCATCATACAGCAAGCACTATAAAAATGTTTCTGTATGTTTTCGTTTATTTAGTTTACATATCAAATGTAACTTATGTACATATTTAGAAAATAATCCTTGACAATTGAATTGATATCCTTATCTCTGTGGACATTTATTTTATTTTGTTTTTCGTTTTTATTCCACTAAATGTTTCTCTAACTTCAACTGTTGCTACAACAATGTACAATAATGTTTAAATAGTATTTGGCTTGTCTTTCCACCTCGTCTTCCAACGATAAATTGTCATTTGATGTGGGTCTGCAAGAGCACAGCCAAGGCGAGGCTTGTTGGTGGACTGTACATCCAGCCAGTAAACAACGTTCAGAGGGTGAGAAAGTCCGTGTAGGTGATGATTTAATTTTAGTTTCGGTAGCAACAGAACGTTATTTGGTGAGTAATAAATTATCACATTTAATTAACATAGTTTAATTTGAGTTTTTTTCCGGTGGGTTTTAGCATACAACCAAAGAAAATGAACAGTCCATTGTTAATGCCAGTTTCCATGTGACTCATTGGTCAGTGCAACCATATGGTACCGGTATCTCACGTATGAAGTATGTAGGTTATGTATTTGGTGGTGATGTTTTACGCTTTTTCCACGGCGGTGATGAATGTTTAACTATACCGAGTACCTGGGGTCGAGAAGCCGGACAGAAGTAAGTACTGAAGATTGTTTAACAAAAAGTGGAGCCATTATGATTTCTATGTTTACCTATAAAATACTCGCAAATACTGACAAGTTTTCCAAGGCTCTTTAAAAGTTAGCGATTGAACACAACTATGATTAGGTTTGATGGACTGTATATTATATAACTCCGATAAGTCATCAGAGAGTCGTTATCCTAAGAACTCAGAACGAAGTGTTCAATTGATTAATCTTCATCATGAAAACTTCTACAGAAGTCATTATTAGGGTAATCCAAGTCTCCTTGTAAGAATATAAAATTTAACATGTTCTGCTAAGTTGAGATCGACTTAGCCATATCTTCCAAGATATGTCTACGTTCTCTTTTTAACGTTGGCCATATGGAAGATATTTTAGCCAGAAGTTTGCTAAACTCGTATCGCATTCTCAAAGTTATTCTGATGCAAACGCATCCCTCTACACATTCCACCCATTTATAGCCATCCGTACACATAGGGAAGCTCGTGTTTTCCGAGATTATGGAAAGACATTTTGGGATACCAATACTCAATATTGTCACTAGTTTTCATTTCTCCTTGGTAAAGTTTGCGCGTTTATGGAATCTTCAAGAACACGGTCTGGCATATATCGGTATTTAGTGCTAATTCCATCGGAATCCAGTGTATTCGAGATTTTGGTCATATTTGACAATTTCATTTAAACACAATCAAGAGCCCTTTATTGAGCTTTTGATAGAGTGATCAATGTACAATTGTGATACCCAAATAGATTACTATACTTTCATTCTCCAATCGATCAAGCTTTTTAAAGATTTTTGGCATGACGGCCATTTTATTACAACCAAAATGATTCTACTTATGCACTTTATCAAGCCACGAAGTTGGTGCAAATTTTTACATTTTTGGGAATTTCAAAATGTAACGGAATTTTCCAATTGACATCGTATTGCATTCACCTCTAAATTTATAATATTTCTTTAATTTTTCAGCATTGTTGTGTATGAAGGTGGTTCGGTAATGTCCCAGGCTCGTTCCCTGTGGCGTCTTGAATTGGCACGCACTAAATGGACTGGCGGTTTTATAAATTGGTTCCATCCCATGCGTATCCGACATATCACAACTGGACGCTATTTAGGCGTCAACGATAATAACGAATTGATTTTGGTAAATATTGAAAATTCTTCTTACATATACAGCGATTTCTCAAAAACTTCTTCTACTTTTATTTCCCCTATTTCCAGGTTAAAAAGGAAGAAGCAGCTATTGCTACAACGACTTTCTGCCTACGGGTGGAAAAGGACGACGAGAAAAAAGTACTCGAAGATAAAGATTTAGAAGTTATTGGTTCACCCATCATCAAGTATGGTGATACCACCGTTATAGTCCAGCATTGTGAGAGTGGTCTGTGGCTCAGTTACAAGAGTTATGAAACGAAAAAGAAGGGTGTCGGCAAAGTTGAAGAGAAACAAGCCATTCTGCACGAAGAAGGCAAAATGGATGATTGTCTGGATTTCTCGAGATCGCAGGAGGAAGAATCGAAAACTGCTCGTGTTATTCGTAAATGTAGCAGTCTTTTTACACAATTTATTAAGTATGTTGATGTAAATGTAAAGGAAGTTGAAAGCGGCAAAATTGTACCAAATCAAATGAGAAAAAGTTTAAGGCCGAATATAAAACATAGTTATCGTAAACGATCAAATGCAAAGTAGATTTTTCTATTTTTAGGATGTTTTGAACATTAATGATTTGGTGTAATAGTGTCCTTGATACAATGTCCTGATATTTAACATTGTGTATCTTAATTCTGAAATTAATATATATTTAAAACTTACATATTATTGCAAAAATAGTGTGGAGTTTTCTTTAATTAATTAGTTTGTGGCTCATGGATTTATTTTAATTTTTAGCGCATTGGAAACTTTACAATCGAATCGTCGTCATTCGATATTCTTCCAAAAAGTCAATCTCAACGAAATGGTAATGTGCCTAGAAGATTTGATAAACTATTTCTCTCAGCCACCAGATGACATGGGTAAGATTTTTACATTTAATAACAAATTTACACTATTTTTATTAACATTATATCTTTAACAGAACACGAGGAGAAACAAAATCGTTTTCGTGCTCTGCGTAATCGTCAGGATCTATTCCAGGAAGAAGGTGTTTTAAATTTAATCTTGGAAGCCATTGATAAAATTAATATCATAACATCACAAGGCTTTTTGGCCAGCTTTTTGGCTGGTGATGAGACTGGCCAAAGTTGGGATTTAATTTCCACTTATCTCTATCAATTGTTGGCCGCTATTATCCAAGGCAACCACACCAATTGTGCCCAATTTGCCAATAGCAATCGTTTGAATTGGCTTTTTTCTCGCTTGGGTTCTCAGGCTTCCAGTGAGGGTTCTGGTATGTTGGATGTACTACATTGTGTTTTGATTGATTCCCCCGAAGCTTTGAACATGATGCGTGATGAACACATTAAAGTTATTATTTCACTGTTGGAAAAACACGGCAGAGATCCCAAGGTCTTGGATGTTTTATGCTCACTGTGTGTGGGTAATGGTGTTGCGGTACGTTCTTCACAAAATAACATTTGTGATTTTCTATTGCCTGGCAAGAATCTATTGCTGCAGACACAACTGGTTGATCATGTAGCCAGTATTAGACCAAATATTTTTGTGGGTCGCGTAGAAGGCTCGGCCATGTATCAAAGGTGGTACTTTGAAGTAACCATGGACCATATTGAACAAACCACTCATATGATGCCTCACTTGCGCATTGGTTGGGCGAATACTTCCGGGTAATTTATATAAAAGAGATGATTTTAATTTTGTATCTGCAAGACTCTAATGTGTATCTGTACTTTTAGCTATGTACCTTATCCGGGTGGTGGCAAAAAATGGGGTGGTAATGGTGTTGGTGATGATTTGTATTCCTTTGGTTTCGATGGTGCTTATTTATGGACCGGAGGCCATAAAACCTTGGTTATGGATAGTGTACCCGAAGAACCTTTTATACGCAAAGGTGATGTTGTTGGTGTTACCATTGACTTGTCAGTGCCAGTTATTACATTTACCTTCAATGGCCTTAAAGTTAAGGGTTCCTTCCGGGACTTTAATTTAGATGGCATGTTTTTCCCCGTTATGAGTTGTTCTTCCAAATTAAGGTAATTTCGTAATATTTCCACAAATGTTACTTTAATATTCAATTAAAAAAATTTTAGTTGCCGCTTTTTGTTTGGTGGTGATCATGGTCGTTTAAAATTCAACCCACCACCAGGATTTTCTCCTTTGGTGCAGTGTTTAATGCCTCATCAAATATTGAGTTTGGATCCTTGCTTTTATTTTGGTAACTTAAGTAAAAATGTTTTAGCCGGTCCCTGGATGATAGAGGACGATAATGCATTTGTGCCAAAGCCAGTAGATACATCGGGAGTTTCATTGCCCTCTTCAGTAGATCAAATTAAAGAGAAGTTGGCGGAAAATATACATGAAATGTGGGCCCTCAATAAAATTGAGGCCGGTTGGTCTTGGGGTGAGCATCGTGATGATTATCATCGTATACATCCATGTTTAACACAATTTGAAAAATTACCTCCTGCCGAGAAACGTTACGACAACCAATTGGCTGTACAAACATTAAAGTGAGTAGATATGATACTTAATTGAAATAATTGTATCTTATTGTTGAACATTTTTTAGAACCATTATTGCATTGGGTTATTATATAACCATGGATAAACCTCCAGCACGTATACGTCCCATACGTCTGCCCAACGAGATTTTCATGCAAGCTAATGGTTATAAGCCAGCTCCTCTGGATTTAAGTGCTGTTACTTTAACACCAAAATTAGAGGAACTTGTAGATCAGTTGGCCGAAAATACACACAATCTTTGGGCCAGAGAACGCATACAACAGGGCTGGACATATGGTCTCAATGAGGACTCCGAAAATTTACGCAGTCCTCATTTAGTGCCCTATTCTAAGGTTGATGAGGCCATTAAGAAAGCTAATCGTGATACTGCTTCCGAAACAGTACGTACTCTACTCGTTTACGGTTATGTTTTGGATCCCCCCACAGGCGAAGGCAATGAGGCTTTATTGGCCGAGGCTTTGAGACTTAAATTTGCAGCCTTCCGTACTTATCGTGTGGAACGCAATTATGCTGTTACCTCGGGTAAATGGTATTTTGAATTCGAGGTTCTTACCTCTGGACCAATGCGCGTCGGTTGGGCCAGAGCCGATTGTAATCCAGGTTCTATGTTGGGTAGTGAAGACACCAGTTGGGCTTTTGATGGTCACAATGTAAGTAGAAGCTTCTGAGTTTTGTAAATTCTTTTCTGATTTTATATTGGAAAGTATTATTTTCGATTTTATTTATAATTATTTTTTGTTATTACGGAAAGGTGATTTTTTGTTAAATGTTATGAAGGGATAATGTAGATATATGGAAGTTTAATATTACAAAATTAATATTAAGAGGTGTAATAGAAGGGGTCAATGGTATTTTATATGAACGTTTTTAAATAATTTCAGTTTTCTATTAAATAAACTCATTCCCTTTCCTTCTTTTAAAACCACTAAATATTTAATTTTTATTCGATCATTATTATTATCATTATTAATTTATAAACTCAAGTCTTCACAATGGGGACGATTAAACATAAAGGAAGGAGAATGATTAAAATTGAGAATCGCGATCTCACGAAGTCTTTTGGGGATGCTATTTTTATCTTTTCGTCGAAAAAGTCGAAAGGAAGATATCTTAACGCAGTCTTGTCAGATATTCTTTCACTATACATAAGCAGTATATTCTAGGAATAAAATCTGAAACTACTAACAACTTAGAAATTTAACTACAGCATATAAGTTGTCCCGTTGTGCATAAGTACATATTGATTATTATTTAATTTGTAACACATCGATATATGTATCCACAAAGGTCCTTATTAAATTCTAAAACGATATACATGTCCTTCCCTTTGTATGTCTGTTAAAAACATGATAGGACCTAAACGGAATTATCTAGAGCCCAATAATTTTCATAAATATTCCCTGTTGCTAAGATTTGTTCTCTAAGACACGTTATCCCAACCTCGAATTATAGTTTAACTTCCGATTTGATATATGTATGTTAAGTACTAGAACAACCAAATAATTTGAGATATTTTCAATTGTCCCCCACTGTGAAAACTTGAATAATATTTTTGTTCAAATATATTTCATTCTTATTAAATTACTTATCCCTTCATTTGCGCCGAAAAAATAAAAAAACGAAATAGAAAATCAATGTATTATTTTTGTTTGTAAATCTTAATGAGGATCAAAAAATACAATTTATGCTCAAATAAATAAATCTAGGTTACCAAATTGCATGCTGGAACTGTTGAACATTTTGGTGTTCGTTATGAAGCTGGCGATGTTATCGGTTGTTTTATCGATGTCAAGGAACAAACCATCAGTAAGAATCATAAGAATTAAACTACTGTTACAGCTGCGAGCGTTACTTAATTTTTATTAAAACATATATAATTTTTCTAGTTACGAAAATAAACTGCGTTTGACTAATTGTTTTATATTTTTGTATTTTGATAAACAATTTTGAACTGTGCTCTTTTTTTCGCGCAACAGTTTCTAAGCATTTTTTTAAATATTATTCTTATAGAGCTTTTTTATTTTAAGCATTTACAAATTATTTGATTAATTTTGACTTATTTAATTTTTTTAAAATAATTTTTAATCTGTTAATTAATCATCATGTATATAAAATGACAACTACAACTACAAACAATCTATATGTAAAACAAATGTAGGAAGAAAAAGTATTTGGTGGCGTAAGTGAATCTTTCGGTAAACAATGTGGTCCAGGCGATATAGTTGGAGTTTTCTTAGATCTAGCCGATCATACAATCAGTAAGAAAACTTTTCTATTGAATGTCTTCAAAGTGTAGATATATATTCGTAAACTATACCTTAATAATAATATTCTACTATAAATATAATTTTCTTAATATAAATAAATATAAACGTGCATATATATTTTCTTTGTATATCTCACTTTCCCTGCTTTTGATATTTAATACTAAATTCAAATTCTCCCCGAATATTTGATATAAACTCCAATGATCTGCTTAGTTATCTACCCAGTTATTAAAATTTAACGTTGAGAATTTTTCTCTATTTTTTCCCTTTAATAATATAAAATTCTTTTGCCACTTTTAACTCCTGAGCTAGTTGATTGAATAAAGGTTTTAAGGATCCCAATGTTTCAGGCTTTATCGATTACTAACCTGTTTACATTATACATACACAACACATGTCACTGATTCTAAGGACTTCAAAAAGAACGACCATCTTTTTGGGACCGACGAAAAAATTTAATTTTTAAATATCTTTTTCTATTTAAGGAATTCTAGGGAGGAGTCCTGTTACAGTTTAGTTCTAGTTCTAGATCAGTTCTAGTTCAGTTCTAGTTTAGTTCAGTTCTAGTTCAGTTCTAGTTCAGTTCTAGTTCAGTTCTAGTTCTAGTTCAGTTCTAGTTCAGTTCTAGTTCAGTTCTAGTTCAGTTCTAGTTCAGTTCTAGTTCAGTTCTAGTTCAGTTCTAGTTCAGTTCTAGTTCAGTTCTAGTTCAGTTCTAGTTCAGTTCTAGTTCAGTTCTAGTTCAGTTCTAGTTCAGTTCTAGTTCAGTTCTAGTTCAGTTCTAGTTCAGTTCTAGTTCAGTTCTAGTTCAGTTCTAGTTCAGTTCTAGTTCAGTTCTAGTTCAGTTCTAGTTCAGTTCTAGTTCAGTTCTAGTTCAGTTCTAGTTCAGTTCTAGTTCAGTTCTAGTTCAGTTCTAGTTCAGTTCTAGTTCAGTTCTAGTTCAGTTCTAGTTCAGTTCTAGTTCAGTTCTAGTTCAGTTCTAGTTCAGTTCTAGTTCAGTTCTAGTTCAGTTCTAGTTCAGTTCTAGTTCAGTTCTAGTTCAGTTCTAGTTCAGTTCTAGTTCAGTTCTAGTTCAGTTCTAGTTCAGTTCTAGTTCAGTTCTAGTTCAGTTCTAGTTCAGTTCTAGTTCAGTTCTAGTTCAGTTCTAGTTCAGTTCTAGTTCAGTTCTAGTTCAGTTCTAGTTCAGTTCTAGTTCAGTTCTAGTTCAGTTCTAGTTCAGTTCTAGTTCAGTTCTAGTTCAGTTCTAGTTCAGTTCTAGTTCAGTTCTAGTTCAGTTCTAGTTCAGTTCAGTTCTAGTTCAGTTCTAGTTCAGTTCTAGTTCAGTTCTAGTTCAGTTCTAGTTCAGTTCTAGTTCAGTTCTAGTTCAGTTCTAGTTCAGTTCTAGTTCAGTTCTAGTTCAGTTCTAGTTCAATTCTAGTTCAGTTCTAGTTTAGTTCTAGTTCTATTTTAGTTCTATTATTGATCATTTCTGTTCTAGTTTTATTCTGTTTCTATTCTAGATCATACATATAAAATTATTTAAATCGGGTCAATCGTGTAAATATTTTTATATAAAATGTATTGAAACTGGATCTTATATTAATACTAGTTTCTCACACGACTCATATTTTGGTGGGGGGTTCAGATAAGCATTTGAAATAAGAAATTATTGCACTATTCAGTATTATTCCTTCTTAATTATTTAAAAATTTTAACGGTAAATTTAATATAAAAAAAAATTGACTAAAAACTTTAAAATTTTTTGGATTATTTCTACTTCAATATACATAGATCCATTATTTTATCCCATGTTTGCGATATAAAAATCACAACATTTTACAGCTTCAAGCATGTTTTAAATCCATTTTAGGAACAAAATCAAGCTGCAGATAAAACTAATACATTACAACATATTTTTAAACACTAATATTAAATTTAAATAATTTAAATGCTTGGAATGAGAATTAAAGCAAATTCCTTCAAGATATTGTTCAATGATACACTAACCGTTTTTATCGCATTATAACGCCAGTCTTATTTATTTTTTATGTTTTTAGCGCATGAGTTAAATAAATTAATTGATTGATTGCTTTATAGACTAACTAAATAATAACACAATTTGCAATTAGTAAAAAAAATCTCTGCCATGCCACACTTACTCGTACATACATACATAAATACCATAGTATGTATAAAATACTTCAAACAATTGAAAACGGCCATCTAAGATGAGCATGTTTCCAAAAAAAATCTAGAATGGCATCCACATGCTTCGTTTATTGTGCTCACATGCGTGTATCTAGATCATTTGCAATCAAGAGATCAAACTAATTGCCTTTCTATACAGGTTTCTCGCTAAACGGTGAACTCCTAATGGATGCGTTGGGCGGAGAGACGACTTTTGCCGAAGTTACTGCAGAAGGTGTAGGTTTTGTACCAGCCTGTACATTGGGTGTGGGTCAAAAGGCTCGCTTAATTTATGGTCAAGACGTAGATTCTCTCAAGTTTTTCACTACTTGTGGTCTTCAGGAAGGTTATGAACCTTTCTGCGTGTAAGTATTTAGAGTGCGTCAAAATAATTTTAAGAGTGCCTCTAATTTATATACTTATAGCAATATGCGACGCCCTGTTACCCATTGGTATACCAAGGATCAGCCAATATTCGAAAATACAGAAGAGATGCCTGACTGTCGTATTGATGTGACACGTATTCCTGGTGGAGCTGATACACCACCTCATTTGAAAATTTCCCACAATACTTTTGAGACCATGGAAAAAGCCAACTGGGAGTTTTTACGTCTTTCCCTGCCGGTCACTTGTATGAGTGAATTTATTACTGAAGCGGAGAAGGCCAGACGTTGGGAGGAAATTAAAATTAGACAATATCGTCTGATGCGTGATGCTCAAGAACAACAGCAGCAACAAACATCAGCCCATATGGATCATATGTTGAAGAGTGGTTTTACAATGAACGACATTAAGGGCCTAAATCGCAATTTCGATGATACAGCTGAGGCTGACGAAATGCATAGTCCTGCCCGACCACCACGTAGAAGTTCTGTTTCACGCAATATCACCTTTGAGTCGGATTTGGGAGCCCCAGAGGAACTACAACGCTCCACGTCTGCGCTTGATATGAATGGAATGGATGAAAGCATGATGGACGATAAGAAGAAGCGCGGTCGTAGTCCGTTTAAGTTCTTCTCCAAAAAATCGCGCGATCAAAGTAAAGAAAAAATGCCTGGCCGTGCTCCTGAAGTAAGCATGGAAAGACGTAACACCGTTGCCCATGGTCGTAATGTGGTTAATGCTCAAATGACTACTAAAGCTCCTACATTGCGTTTAAACAATGTAAGTATTTTTAATACCATAATGAAACTGGCATACATAACTATTACTTCTAACCATTACAGACGGAAATGCCTCAGACCCCCGTACAACAGGGACCAAAAGCACTTAGTGGCGGTGCTCTGGGACAGCCATCGGTTGAATCTTCAGGCAATGAAATGTTTGATAGCGAATGTTTAAAACTTATCAACGAATACTTTTATGGCGTTCGTATATTCCCTGGTCAAGATCCCACCCATGTATATGTAGGTTGGGTAACCACACAATATCATTTACATAGCAAAGAATTTAACAAGGATAAGGTGCGAAGAGGTTCCGTAATTATTGAAGATGATTATGAAATGCCCATTGAACGCATTAATCGCCAAAGTTGCTATGTCGTACGTGCCGATGAACTCTTTAATGAAGTAACTCAGGATGCTTCAGGTAAGGGAGCATCACAGGGCATGTTTGTTGGATGTTTCGTCGACACCGCTACGGGCATGATAAGTTTTACATGTGAAGGAAAGGAAACTTCACATCGTTGGAAGATGGAACCAGGAACTAAACTATTCCCAGCTATTTTCGTTGAAGCCACTAGCAAAGAAATTTTGCAAATTGAATTGGGACGTACAGCAACAACACTGCCTCTTTCAGCTGCTGTCTTGCCAACAAGTGACAAACATATCAATCCACAGTCCCCACCTCGTTTAAAGGTCCAATGTCTTCGTCCTCATCAATGGGCACGTGTGCCCAATACAGCACTGCAAGTGCATGCTCTAAAACTATCCGACATACGAGGCTGGTCAATGCTTTGTGAAGATCCAGTCTCTATGTTAGCCCTACACATCCCTGAGGAAGATCGTTGCATTGACATTTTAGAATTGATAGAAATGGATAAACTACTATCCTTCCATGCCCATTCACTTACCTTGTATGCTGCTCTCTGCTATCAGTCCAATTATAGAGCTGCTCATGCCTTATGTCAACATGTTGATCAGAAGCAACTGTTGTATGCTATACGTTCCGAATATATGAGTGGACCGCTACGTCAGGGCTTTTATGACCTTTTAATTGCATTGCATTTGGAATCGCATGCCACCACAATGGAGGTTTGTAAGATGGAATATATCATTCCTTTAGGGCCGGAACTTAAATTCCTCTACGAAGATGAGGAAATGTGTCATTCCTTGAGGTCATTGATTACCGAATCAGTTCAGCCTCATTTGCGCATGACAGAAATAACGTGAGTATTTAAGGCTTTTTTTATATTTTTCTCCACTTTTTTATTGAAAGCAGTGGAGCACTATATAGACTTTCGTCACAATCGTCTAAATTATAAGGAGTTTAGTGCTAAATCATTTTTTATTTTTAATTGGAACGTGTCACTATGTCGCTATGCTTGATTTGTACTTGACTTGCTTGTCAGATAAAAAAGAAACCAGAGAAAGTAGATTTTGTGCTCCACTACGTTGTTAGTGTTATGTGTCCATGTCACGTCCCGCCTTGATCTACATATATGTCCACAACACTGTATCTTGCTCAAAACACAGTAAACACTTGTAGTTCTCCTGACATGCACATATAAATACTACAGTAGGACAACATCTATCACTTTCATTTTTATCAACAATGTCCAAATGTTCTTCTTTATATTCTTTCTCATTTATGCATGCTATCTCACCCGCAATTCATTCATTGCACCTTTCACGCGCAAATAAATGACCGGACAATACATACCAATGCACACACACAAAACTTGCCCATCACAAAATTCCATATTCCGTGCACATTATTATCGTAGCACACCTATGAGTACCCATACAACTAGCATACAAAATGTTTCCAGTGAACCAATACCAGACATCGATCATCTATACTCCCCGAAGTTCCCCTTAGAAGTAGTGCGCGAATTTGTTATGGAGGCATTACAGGAGGCCGTTGAGATCAATCAAGTGCACAATAGAGATCCTATAGGATGGACGAATGAAAACCTTTTCTTGTAAGTTAATCACCAAACATTGTATTATAAATGACCAAGGTAAGACGACTTAAGAATTTGCATGTTTTTAGGCCCCTTTTAAAGCTTACCGATCGTTTGTTATTAGTGGGTGTCATGACCGACGATGACGTTCAAAAGTTGTTGGTTATGATCGATCCAGAAACGTGGGATCCTAGCTTTGAAAAAGGTGAGTAGTAAATCATTCATTGAGTATGTTAATAATTTGAAATTGACACTTTTAATTAATTTGATTTTAGATGGAAAAGATGAACATCGTAAAGGCCTTTTAACCATGAAGATGGCGGAAGGCGCCAAACTGCAAATGTGCTATTTACTTCATCATCTTTATGACATTCAACTTAGACATCGCGTGGAAAGCATTATTGCATTCTCACATGACTTTGTGGGTGATCTTCAAGCAGATCAATTGCGTCGCTATATAGAAATCAAACAATCCGATCTTCCAAGTGCTGTCGCAGCCAAGAAAACAAAAGAATTCCGCTGTCCACCAAGAGAACAAATGAACCAGATTCTTTGCTTTAAGAATCTGGAACCAGATGATCATGAAAATTGTACTTGTGGCTTGGATTTGCGTGGACGTTTATACGATTTCCATGATTCTCTTATGAAAAAAGTGTCACTAAATGCTTTGCAGGAGCCGGACGAACCAGAAAGCAATGCGATCGAAGAGGTCAAAACGGGTCCAATTACAAAGATATACAATTTCATTAACACTGTGAAGGAACTTGAAGAAGGTCCCAAAGAAGTTGAGGAACCTGAGAAGAAAACTCCCGAAGAAGTGTTCCGTAAAGTTTTAATTAAAACAATTGTTAGTTGGGCTGAGGAATCACAAATTGAAACCCCCAAATTGGTGCGTGAAATGTTTAGCCTTCTTGTTAGGCAGTACGACACGGTGGGTGAATTGGTGAGAGCTCTTGAAAAAACATATGTCATCAATAATAAAGCCCGAGAAGATGTGGCTGAAATGTGGGTTGGTTTAAGCCAAATCCGCGCTTTGCTTCCTGTTCAAATGAGTCAAGAAGAGGAAGAATTAATGAGGAAGCGATTGTGGAAGTTAGTTAACAATGCTACATTCTTCCAACATCCCGATTTGATACGTATTCTCAGAGTTCATGAGAACGTAATGGCTGTCATGATGAACACTCTAGGTCGACGAGCTCAAGCCCAAAGTGACGCCCCAGCTCAATCAGAGGGAGCGGAAGGAGCACCAGCTAAGGAGAAGGATACCTCTCATGAAATGGTGGTGGCTTGCTGTCGTTTCCTCTGTTATTTCTGTAGGACTGGAAGACAAAATCAAAAAGCCATGTTCGATCACTTTGACTTTTTGCTAGACAACGCGAACATTTTACTCGCTAGACCCAGCTTACGCGGTTCTACTCCTCTAGATGTGGCATACTCAAGTTTAATGGAGAACACAGAACTAGCTCTGGCCTTGCGCGAACACTATTTAGAAAAAATTGCCGTTTATCTTTCGCGCTGCGGTTTGCAAAGTAACTCCGAGCTCGTCGAAAAGGGCTATCCTGACTTAGGTTGGGATCCAGTAGAAGGCGAACGCTATTTGGACTTTTTACGTTACTGCGTTTGGGTAAATGGTGAAAGTGTTGAAGAAAACGCCAACCTTGTCATTCGTCTTCTTATCCGACGTCCAGAATGTTTAGGGCCGGCTCTAAGAGGAGAAGGAGAAGGTCTATTCCGTGCTATAGTTGAGGCCAATCGTATGTCTGAACGGATATCTGACCGCTGCAAAATGCAAGACGAAGCCGAAGGCACTATTGCTGGCCTTAACTTCTCGCATCCTCTACCCGAAGGCGAAGAGGACGAGGACTACATTGATACTGGTGCTGCTATCTTGAACTTCTATTGTACCTTAGTGGATCTTCTCGGTAGATGTGCACCCGACGTCTCGGTTATAGAACAAGGTAAAAATGAATCATTAAGAGCTAGAGCTATTTTGAGATCTCTTGTGCCACTGGAGGATCTTCAAGGTGTCCTCAGCTTAAAGTTCACACTCACTCAAACTGCACCGGGAGAGGAAAGGCCAAAGTCTGACATGCCCTCGGGCCTATTGCCCAATAACAAACAAAGCATCGTTCTTTTCTTGGAACGTGTCTATGGCATAGAAACACAGGAGCTCTTCTATCGTCTACTCGAGGATGCGTTCCTGCCTGATTTGAGAACAGCCACCATTTTAGATAAAAGTGATGGCTCAGAAAGTGATATGGCTCTTTCAATGAATCGCTACATTGGCAACTCAATATTGCCACTGCTAATTAAACATTCTAAATTCTACAATGAGGCAGAAAATTATGCCAGCCTATTGGATGCAACACTGCACACGGTCTATAGATTGTCTAAGAACCGTATGCTTACTAAGGGCCAAAGAGAAGCTGTCTCTGACTTTTTGGTGGCTTTGACATCACAAATGCAACCTGCAATGTTGTTGAAACTCTTACGCAAGTTGACAGTTGATGTCTCAAAATTATCCGAATACACGACTGTGGCTTTGAGGGTATGTATTTTTGAACCGCACATACATACACAGAAAAAATAAATTTATTTGAATTTGTAAATCTTTAAAATTTAATGAGTTATTTTTTCTGTGTACTGAATTTTTCATATTAATATTTTAACATTGTTTCCTTCCCTCTAGCTCCTTACATTACACTTCGATCGTTGTGCCAAATATTATGGCTCCAGTCAAGGTCAAGGCTCTTATGGAGCATCGTCTGATGAAGAAAAACGTCTTACTATGCTCCTGTTCTCTAACATATTTGACTCACTCAGCAACATGGATTACGATCCTGAATTGTTTGGTAAAGCGTTGCCATGTTTGATTGCAATTGGATGTGCTTTGCCACCGGACTACAGTTTATCCAAAAACACCGACGAAGATTATTATGGTCGTCAATCCGGCGCCCCCGATCAACCACAATACGACCCCAACCCAATTGATACAGTCAGCGTTAATTTAACCAACGATTATAATTCTTTGGTGCAGAAGTTTAGCGAACATTATCATGATGCTTGGGCCAGTCGCCGTTTAGAGAGCGGATGGACTTACGGTGAAATACGTTCTGATAGTGATCGTAAACATCCTAGACTTAAACCCTATAATATGTTAACCGAATACGTATGTTCAATATCTGATTTAAAATACTTAAGTGAAATTATTTCACTATTTGATATTAATTCTAAAAATGTATTTTATATTTTCAAACATTTATTAATATTTTATTACTTTAATGATAGGAACGTGAACGTTATAGAGATCCAGTAAGAGAATGCTTGAAAGCTCTTCTTGCTCTAGGTTGGACCATTGAACATTCAGAAATTGAAGTACCTCAAAATCACCGTGGTTCTACCAGACGTCAATCAAAGCCTCAAATTGTATGTGTAAAGCTTTAAGAAACTCCCCTTCAAATTGGCAATATTGAAATAACACAAAATTTTTAATATTTTTTCTTACAATTGCATGTCCGTTCCCCAAATGTACATCGTCTTAAATCCCCTTTGTCCACGCCATTATTTGTGTAAATATTTTTTAACAACAGCATGATTTTCAGAACGAAGGAAGTGCTTTCAATTACAATCCACATCCTGTCGATATGACAAATCTCACACTAAGCAGAGAAATGCAGAATATGGCTGAGCGTTTGGCAGAAAACTCGCACGATATTTGGGCCAAAAAGAAGAAGGAAGAATTGGATTCCTGCGGTGGTGTTATTCATGCCCAACTTGTGCCTTATGATTTGTTAACAGACAAAGAGAAACGCAAAGATCGTGAGAGATCCCAGGAATTCTTAAAGTATATGCAATATCAAGGCTACAAATTGCACAAGTAAGTTACATCATTACATTTGATATTAGGGTCAAGCAATTTAAATACGCCATTATTATTATGTATATTTAGACCATCTAAGGGTGGTGTTGCTGAAGGTGAAGGAGGTGCTGCTACTACAGCTGTAGAATTAAGATTCTCTTATTCCTTATTGGAGAAGCTAATTCAATACGTGGACAGAGCTACTATTAATATGAAATTATTGAAACCTTCTACAACGTTCAGTCGACGCACTTCATTCAAGACCGCGTCTCGCGATATCAAATTCTTCTCGAAAGTCGTTCTGCCATTGATGGAAAAATACTTCTCCACACATCGAAACTATTTCATTGCTGTTGCTACGGCCACTAATAATGTGGGAGCTGCATCATTAAAGGAAAAAGAAATGGTAGCTTCAATCTTCTGCAAATTAGCGTCACTTTTACGTAACAGATTGAGCGCTTTTGGTCCAGATGTACGCATTACTGTGCGTTGTCTTCAAGTGTTGGTGAAAGGAATTGATGCCAGAACTTTAGTAAAGAATTGTCCCGAGTTTATACGAACATCCATGTTGACATTCTTCAATCAAACCGCTGATGATTTAGGAAACACAATTCTTAATTTGCAAGATGGCAAATACAGTCATCTGAGAGGAACTCATCTAAAGACGTCAACATCGCTGGGTTACATTAATCAAGTCGTTATGCCGGTCTTAACAGCCATGTTTGATCATTTAGCAGCATGTGACTATGGCAGTGACTTGTTGTTGGATGAAATTCAAGTTGCATCTTATAAAATTCTAGCTGCACTGTACCATTTGGGAACAGATGGTACCTTAACGCATGAGCGCAAATACTTGAAAACTGAAATCGAAAGGCATCGTCCAGCTCTAGGTTCTTGTTTGGGAGCATTTAGTTCTTGTTTCCCAGTAGCTTATTTGGAACCTCACCTTAATAAGCACAATCAATTTTCTTTGCTTAATCGTATAGCCGATCACTCCCTGGAGGCGCAAGATATAATGGTGAAAATGGAAAGTTGCATGCCAAATTTGGAAACAATTCTAGGAGAAGTAGACCAATTTGTGGAATCTGATAATACATACAATGATGCACCTCACATCATTGATGTTATTTTGCCTTTGTTATGTTCCTACCTTCCATTCTGGTGGTCTCAAGGACCTGATAATGTCAGCCCTACAAGTGGCAATCATGTAACTATGGTTACTGCCGATCACATGAATTCCTTGTTGCGCAATGTACTCAAAATGATCAAGAAAAATATCGGCAATGATAATGCTCCTTGGATGACCAGAATTGCTGCCTATACTCAGCAGATTATTATTAATACATCTGAAGAACTATTGAAAGATCCATTCTTGCCCTTGGCGGAAAGAGTTAAAAAACGAACTGAGAACATGTTCCACAAGGAGGAGAGCATGCGTGGCTTTATCAAATCAGCAACGGATGACACGTCACAAGTTGAAACGCAACTGCAAGAGGACTGGAACTTGCTGGTACGGGATATATACTCCTTCTATCCTCTGTTAATCAAGTATGTCGATCTTCAACGTAATCACTGGCTTAAAGATAATATTCCTGAAGCCGAGGAGCTATATAACCATGTGGCAGAAATATTTAACATTTGGTCAAAGAGTCAGTACTTCCTTAAGGAAGAACAAAACTTTATTTCAGCTAATGAAATTGATAACATGGCTTTGATTATGCCAACGGCTACCAGAAGGTCTGCAATTACAGAGGGCACTCCTGTTACAGGAGGCAAGGTTAAGAAGAAGAAAAAGAATCGTGATAAGAAGCGCGACAAAGACAAAGAGATACAAGCTAGTTTAATGGTTGCATGTCTCAAACGTCTATTGCCCGTGGGTCTCAACCTGTTTGCTGGCCGTGAGCAGGAATTGGTTCAGCACTGCAAAGATCGTTACTTGAAGAAAATGCCTGAGTACGATGTTATCGAATTTGCTCACCTTCAGTTGACATTGCCCGACAAACTAGATCCTTCGGATGAAATGTCATGGCAGCATTATTTGTATTCAAAATTGGGCAAAAAGGAAGAAGTATCCGAAGAGCAAGCAGTGGAGAAAGCAGCCAATCAAAATGAAAAGGGCAAAGACAAGACACAAGAAACTGTCGATCGTATTGTAGCGATGGCCAAAGTATTATATGGCTTGCACATGGTAAGTTGTCAGATCTATAACAAGGAAAGTGATTTGTTTTCCTATTGACTGATTCAGTGGTGAGGGGAGGAGAAGCATTAAACATTTCCTAAACGTGAAATTCAAATTCAGTTAACTGAATTTGTTTTCGACAATTAAGAAAATGTCGTATTATGCTTCTTTTGCTGCCCACTACAATCAGTTTGGATATTTGCCGCCTAAGGTAAAGATCCTTTTTAACTACATATATTTCTAAATCTATATCCCAAAAACTTCCTTGGCCTAAATCCTCTTAAAATCTTTAATTTCTATTACACTATTCTTAATTTTAATCTTAATTTATCACATTCAATTAATTATGTTTTCTTTAATTTTACCTGATTTTTCACATTTTCCACAACAATGACAGATTGATCATCCCCAACAGCAAAGCAAAAATGTCTACAGGAGTGTTGTTTCCATACAAAGGAAGCGTGCTGTTATTGCGTGCTTCCGTCAGACATCTTTACATTCTTTACCAAGGTTTTTAAAAACAATTATCAGATCTTGTGCAAAAACTTTAATATTTAATTGACTAACACGTGACACCATGTTCTCTATCTCCTTGTCTTACTCTCGTTGACACACTCTGAATAACAGAGCTGTAAAGGAATGCATTTTTGTGTTTAAGTGTTTTATTATTGTATATTATATATTTTTTGTATTTATTTGTTTTAACGATTTATTTTATGTTGTTCAATTGGAATGTCCACCTGTGTTTTTTTGTTCCAGTTTTTATTCTAAATTAATTCTAGTAATGCGCGCAAATGCAATCGTTTTCGGCTCTTGTAAATACTATCATTCATCACTGTACCTCTGTTTTGTAGACACTTCATCCTCTTGTCCTTTGCTCTTTAATTTTATTATTTTATTTAATAATTTTCCTATACCTGTTTCTCCCTAATCTAAATCCAAACTCTATACTAAATTAATAAACTAATCTTATAGCTAGTAACTAACTATTAAAGCTTATGGCTGTGCTGATTTGTGTGTTTTTTGTGTCCTTCCTATTCCTTTAGGCATCGCGCTCTAAGCCAAAATCAAAAAGTCGGTCATCTAAAATAACATTGGCCCGCCGGCATGCGGTCATGTCCAGCTTACGTTCCATTCATCTCTATCGCGTTAGCAGGTGGGGCATGTTTGGTTTGTTAGCTTCTATGATCGCGCACCAAGAAACGATTTTGAATCGAATTCGATATTTTATTTTCATGCGCATTGGGATTTTAACAGAGTTCGATTTAATTGTTAAATTTTATGCGATTGGCATATCGTGACCCTATATTCAAAAGGTGCGAACTCAATTTTGGGCAAAGTGAGTTTTTGATGCAAAAGGATTCCTCAATGCATGACCCACGTCTGGTATAAATTTGAAATCAAAAAAGTAATTTTTGCACTTTTAACAAAAATTTTTGTTAATATGCTATCTCAAAGTTAAATTTTTATTGAAGAAAATAAGTGCTAACTTCCATACAAATTTTACAACATTTTTTAAAACTTCAAATTTATTTAAAATTTATTTTGTATATTAACAAGATGAACATGTTGAACACAAAACAGGTGAAGATTAATAAATTGAATGTATAGTTTTTAAGATATGATCATTTATATATTTGTATATAAAGCCAGTTTTAGACTTTAAATAATGTTTTTCCGAAAAATGTAAAGTTATTTCAGAAATCGTTTATAACACTAAGATCTATAATATTCTATGGTTCCAATTTAGAATTTTGATTATAAAAAAGTCTTTAAATGTGCAAATTATGGAGTATTATTCAAAAAATATTGGTACTTTTTATATTCAAAAACTTTTCATAATTTAAAATATTTGTACTGAGGAATAGTAAACAAGCAGATATGCCATGAGTTTTTCTACTTAAATGGTGTAAATGCATCTTATTGGACTTACTGGTTTTACTTACATATATCCCTTAAAAAAAAAAAAACATTTCATAAAATTATAAAATAACGCATATTATTAGAACAAAACATGCTAACTTAGAACAAATATTTGTTTTTTTTTTGTCGACCAAAAAGTGCTATCTTAAATAAGTCGCTAAAATGTGCAAAATATTAAAAATTTTTCATAGGTAAGAATTAGTAAGGATGTTAAAAACGTATTATGGAAGAAATATTGTCTTTTAGTGCAATATTTCACGAATTAAATAGTTTTTTTGCTTTCCTGAAAACTAGACTTTATTGATTTAGAACTTTTTGAATATAGGGTATCGATATATAATTCATAGAAACTGATAAGTAATTATGATTTTCAATATCAAGATGAATGTATGATCAGAGAGAATTAGTTTTAAAATATTTTTTTGCTGATACTGCTGTAGTGGACACAAGCCTTTGATGAACCTCATTATTATCCCTATACGACTATCGGGTTTCCTCGGGATTAAAAGATTTCATGCAGCATTTTTCCAATAGTATTCTATTGTTAATAGTTTTACCGAGAATATCCCCGAGGCGTTTAGCCCAATTTCATATCTGATGAAGAAAGAACAATTGAGTCCGTTTCCACTACAAATGTTAAACCTGAGTATGATGTAGTTCTTATAGATACCCCCTATTAGCGTTCGCTTTTAAAAATATTTTACCAAAATCAATAACTTTCCTAATGATATTGCCAATTTTCTTGTTGGTTTCATTTTGTCACTCCAACCGCTGATTCTTCAAATAGTAGTATACACAGAGGGAAAAAGAAATATACACGCCTGGTACCAAATTGACACCAAACTATTTATAATTTTTCAATACCATCCGTTGTCAAAGTATATACATACGTACGACAACACTATGTAATGTTGACAACATTACAATAATTCGTTGTCCAAATCTAAATTTTATACGCATCCGTTGTCTAAATGTTAACAAACGTGGTTAGCTCACTACCACGTTTGTTAACAGTGTTGTCGTACGTATGTATATACTTTGACAATGGATGTTATTGAAAAATTATAAACTCTTTTGTGTCAATTTGGTACCAGGCGTGTATATTTCCTTTTCCCTTTGTGTACCATACTAGTGATATTTTAACTGAAATTCCCAGTAAAATCTATATAATCGTTAAACCAATATATTTTTTTTGTAATTTTATTGGGATACAATTATTCCGAACAAAAAAATCCTAATGCGCATTCTTATTCTGTTTGTGTATGTATTTTCGTTATGAAATTAATCCTAAAGTAATTTGCGCATGTATTTTTACATTAAAAAACCAAAAAGATATTAAATGCTAACAAATCAGAATATTTGAATTCTGTTAAAGTAATGCAATTAAAATTTTGCTGATGAATATTTAATTGAGTTATTGAATCAAGTTCTAATATATTCTACAAAATATTAACATTATTTCTTGCGAACATTTCCCCAAAATAGACATAGAGCTTGCAACATTTTTGCTCGTACATATCACGAACAATGGCTACAGGAAGAAAATGTAGGCCAAGAGGTTATGATCGAAGATCTTACGCAAACATTTGAAGAATTCGAAAAGTCCAAAAAGGAAGAAGATGAATCCGAAAGCAAACCTGATCCCTTGACGCAGCTGGTTACTACCTTCTGTCGGGGTGCTATGACTGAAAGAAGTGGTGCCCTTCAGGAAGATGTACTTTATATGTCATATGCTCAAATTGCTGCCAAATCTTGTGGAGAAGAAGAGGAAGAAGGAGGCGGTGAAGAAGAGGGTGGTGAAGGCGGTGAAGAAGCAGCGGAAGGAGAAGGAACAAGTATCCATGTAAGTTGTTATTAATACAAATATAAAATACTTTAGAACTCATTTATCTAAACTAACTTTTAACACTTGCACGCTGTCCTAACCTATAGAATACAATGGCTAAACTAATGGTAACTTTATCTAGTGATAATTAACATTTTCATATTGTTACTTAACCGAGCAATTAGAAAATGAATTTTGATCTATCAAAAGTCATCTTAATTTCATTTAACCCAAAACTTATATTTTTAATACTATTTTATTTTTGCAACTTAGGAACAAGAAATGGAAAAACAAAAATTACTTTTCCATCAAGCACGTTTGTCAAATCGTGGTGTAGCTGAAATGGTGTTGTTGCATATATCTGCCTCCAAGGGTATACCTTCCGAAATGGTAATGACAACTTTAAATTTGGGTATTGCCATTTTACGTGGCGGCAACATTGATATTCAAATGGGAATGCTTAATCATCTAAAGGAGAAAAAGGATGTTGGATTCTTTACCTCAATTGCTGGCTTAATGAATTCGTGCAGTGTCTTGGATTTGGATGCTTTCGAGAGAAACACGAAAGCAGAAGGTAATGTCATATAGCAATTAAGTAAACACACATGCCTTTTCCTTAGTCCCATCCCATGCCACTCCATCCTAACCAACCACCACTGTCATCTATCCTTTATGTTTTGGAAGTTTAGTTCTTTTCGTTTTCCTCCTTCAGTTTTATTTGCACTTCTGTTGTATTTTATTTTTTAAAACTTCATCATTATCCTTGCACGCTTTTGTTTTTCAAAATTTCCAATTATCATCACCTACTTTCCGATTTTGTTGTTGTAAATTTGCACTGAACCCCAACACCATCACGTCCATCTCCACTACCATCACAAAACCAATCCGCATGTATTACCCTGGTTATCCCCCACACAATATTGTAAACTTTGCAAACAAAGAATACATTCCAAGTGCGGGTGCAGGTCTTGGCGTCGGTTCGGAAGGTGCTGCTGGCGAGAAGAATATGCATGATGCCGAATTTACTTGTGCGCTGTTCCGTTTCATTCAATTGACTTGTGAAGGTCACAACTTGGGTGAGTAACACAATAACTTGCCTCTGGTTCTTTCGAATCTCTAAAATGTTTGCAATTCTTTACAGACTGGCAGAATTACTTGCGTACCCAGGCTGGCAACACAACAACAGTGAACGTTGTCATTTGCACAGTCGATTACTTGTTGCGTCTGCAGGAATCTATTATGGACTTCTATTGGCATTATTCTAGCAAGGAAATCATAGATCCAGCAGGAAAGGCCAATTTCTTTAAGGCTATCGGTGTGGCAAGTCAAGTATTCAACACCCTTACTGAAGTCATTCAGGGTCCATGTACTCTTAATCAGCAAGCTTTGGCCCATTCAAGATTGTGGGATGCGGTTGGAGGTTTCCTCTTCCTTTTCTCTCACATGCAGGAAAAATTATCGAAGCACTCCAGTCAAGTTGATTTATTGAAGGAACTGTTGAATTTGCAGAAGGACATGATCACTATGATGTTATCTATGTTGGAAGGCAATGTCGTAAACGGTAATTAGAATGTAAATATTTTCCATTCTAGAACTTATAATAAAATATCTCAACATTCTCCAGGTACAATTGGTAAACAGATGGTTGACACACTGGTAGAATCTGCTGGCAATGTGGAATTGATTTTGAAATATTTCGATATGTTCTTGAAACTCAAGGATCTAATTGAATCTCCCAGCTTCCAAGAAATTGATATCAAGAACGAAGGATGGGTAACTCCAAAAGATTTTAGAGATAAAATGGAACAATCGAAGAATTATACACCGTAAGATTCATTTTGTGTACATTTTGTATAACAGAATACTAATCATTTACATTTTAGCGAGGAAATGGACTTTTTGTTGGCTTGTTGTGAACGTAATCATGAGGGTAAAATTGATTATGCGGCATTTGTTGATCGTTTCCATGAACCCTCAACGGAAATCGGTTTTAATTTGGCTGTATTGTTGACCAACCTAAGTGAGCATATGCCTAATGAACCACGTTTAGCTCGATTCCTTGAAACTGCTGGCTCTGTGTTGAACTACTTTGAGCCATTCTTAGGTCGTATTGAAATCTTGGGTAGTTCAAAGAGAATTGAACGTGTTTATTTCGAAATTAAGGACTCAAATATCGAGCAATGGGAGAAACCCCAGATTAAGGAATCGAAGAGAGCATTCTTCTACTCAATTGTAACCGAAGGCGGTGATAAGGAAAAACTTGAAGCTTTTGTAAACTTCTGTGAAGATGCCATTTTTGAAATGACTCATGCTTCTGGTTTGATGGCTACTGATGAAGGTGGCAGTAATGTCAAACGTGATACCTCCTATAGTTCTTATATGAGTGAAGAGGATGAAGAAAGAGCAGCTAGACACCCTGTTACACGAACCATAAATGCTGTAAAAGATGGTCTTAAATTTGCAGCGGTTATGTTAAGTCCTGCAAATATTAAACATCAAATTGGTGTTATGCAAACGAAATCTGTACCGGAATTGATTGTTGGCTTCTTTAAAATTATTTTCTACATGTTCTACTACACTGGTTATGCCCACTTTGCAGTGGTTCGATATATATTTGGAATTTTAATGAATTTGATGCGTGGTCCAGCTCCTGAGGAAGTAGAAGAGGCACCAGTGGAGGAAGAAACGTTTGGTAGGGCGTTACCGCCATTGCCTATAGAGGAACCGCCAAGCACAGTACAAGCATTTGGTTTGGACATAAATAAGGAAGAAAACGGACAATATAAGGTTACGGTACATGAGTCTTCAGGTGGCAGTCCTTCGACATCCGTTGAGGAAACTGGTGAATCTAGCCCTGAAGATGGAGGTCCTACTGGTGAAGCAACTGCTGAGGCAGAAAGCCATGCTGAACCCATATCGATTGTAGATTTATTAGGTGGAGAGGCAGCTAAGAAGGCCGCCCAAGAACGCCAAGAGGCTCAAAAAGCACAAGAAGCCGCAATGGCCTCCATTGAAGCCGAAGCTAAGAAATCATCTGCAGCTCCTCAAGAAACTCCAGCCGTTAATCAAATCGACTTTTCTGCTTATGCCCACCGTGCCGTTAGCTTTTTGGCTCGTAATTTCTACAACCTGAAATATGTTGCTTTAGTTTTAGCTTTCAGCATCAACTTTATGTTACTCTTCTATAAAGTTACATCCTTTACTGAAGACGAAGAAGCTTCCGGTGATGATGTATTGATATTGGGATCTGGTTCAGGTGCAGGTATGACTGGTTCTGGTCTTGGCTCAGGTGAAGGTTCGGGCGATGACGGAGGTGAGGAAGATGATATACCGGAATTGGTTCACGTCGACGAAGATTTCTTCTATATGGAACACGTTATACGTATAGCGGCCATATTGCACAGTCTGGTCTCGTTAGCTATGTTGATTGCATACTATCATCTCAAAGTTCCATTGGCTATTTTCAAACGTGAAAAGGAAATTGCCAGACGTCTGGAATTCGACGGCCTATTCATTGCAGAACAACCCGAAGATGATGATTTCAAGTCGCATTGGGATAAACTGGTGATATCAGCTAAATCATTCCCGGTTAACTATTGGGACAAATTCGTAAAGAAAAAAGTACGTCAAAAGTACAGTGAAACGTATGATTTCGATTCGATTTCCAATCTTTTGGGTATGGAGAAAAGTTCATTTATGGCTCAGGAAGCTGATGAAGGTGGCCTCGTTAAATACATTATGAACATCGATTGGCGCTATCAAGTTTGGAAGGCGGGCGTAACATTTACCGATAATGCTTTCCTCTACTCACTTTGGTACTTCTCGTTCTCTGTAATGGGAAACTTTAACAACTTCTTCTTCGCTGCTCATTTACTCGATGTTGCTGTCGGTTTCAAGACTCTACGTACCATTTTGCAATCCGTAACACATAACGGTAAACAACTCGTACTCACAGTAATGCTTTTGACCATTATCGTATACATATACACGGTCATCGCCTTCAATTTCTTCCGTAAATTCTATATTCAAGAAGAGGATGAAGAAGTAGACAAAAAATGTCACGACATGTTAACGTGCTTTGTATTCCATCTTTATAAGGGCGTTAGAGCAGGTGGTGGTATTGGTGACGAAATCGGCGATCCAGATGGTGATGATTACGAAGTCTATCGTATTATCTTCGATATTACTTTCTTCTTCTTCGTCATTGTTATTCTTTTGGCCATCATTCAAGGTTTGATCATTGATGCCTTTGGTGAGCTTCGTGATCAATTGGAGTCGGTGAAAGAGAATATGGAATCTAATTGCTTCATATGTGGCATGGGTAAGGACTTCTTTGACATAGTACCGCACGGTTTCGATACTCATGTCCAGAAAGAACACAACTTGGCCAACTACATGTTCTTCCTTATGCATTTGATCAACAAACCGGATACGGAATATACTGGTCAAGAGACATACGTTTGGAATATGTATCAACAGCGTAGCTGGGACTTCTTCCCAGTCGGTGATTGCTTCCGCAAGCAATATGAAGATGAACTATCTGGAGGTGGTGGCGGCGGTTAATATTCTTCCTCTACAAGCCTTTAAATAGTATGTCGACGGACCATTTAACTATACATACAATGTTTTTTAGACAAATTTTTTTCACTACTGTTTTTATATACTAAATACCTAATTAAACTTATATAAATCTGTATATTTATTATATATTTAATACTATTAATAAAATTGTTAAAACAATCAATTGTTAAGTCAACCAAGGAATTTATTCAAACAACTAGTCAATTTGAAACGAAAGCAAAAACCAACAATTTAAAGTAAAAACAATACACCTAACTTATTAAATTTATTTTATTACCGTTACTGTAAAAATTTTGTTAATAGCGTAAAATTGTAACCGCCTTCAAACAAAAAACTAATTTATCTAGACAAACAACTCAGAATAGAAATCAAAAATGTATAAACACAATTTATTTGTATTCGTATTTAAATAAACTTGTACTATTTATTAAATAAATTTTAATGATTTTATTGAAAATAAAAAATAAATCATTTAGTTTTTCTTGATTTTGAAATTATTACTTTTACCATATCAATCACAATAAGACGAATTTAATCATATTGGATCTGTGGCAAACCAATGAGTATGAATGATATATCGGAAAATTACATCTTTAGAAGCTTGGCTCTAAAGTAGACATTACAACAGTAATTTCTTCATAAATCGAAAAGTAATTATAGTCGGGTTTTGCACGATTATAAAATACCCTATACAAGAGGGTAGTATCGTCATCTGCGTCAAATTAGCTAAGGTACTATCAGATATCGGAAATCATGCTGATAGTTACACTATTATTAAATCTCTGATGGGAAAGTATCCCACACCTCGACTGGTCCATGAATACCGGACTGGAACCGGAAATCTTGTGATACAACTGCACAGTACCGTTGATCACATGAGTATACTAGTTCGTTTACTAGATGCTAGACGTTCTGGTCTTCCGTATAATGAGTTCTACAGAACTTGTCAAAATAAAGATAATAAATAGACCATCTAGTTGACCTAGACTAGGGTCAATTATTTCAATGATCAATTCGATCTAAATGCATTTTTGAACTTGTCAAATTAGGTGTGAATACATAATTCTCACTATACTGGCCGAAACTCATAGCACTTTATTCTTTATTCTTGTCTTTCTTTTGTTTATTTCTTACAGACATTTTAGCAAAGGGATCATCCTAGACCCAAGTAAAACTGAAACGTATGATGACGTATGACGAAACTAACGTTTTTCAAACCATCTTAACTTAAATATGTATTCCATAAAAAAATAAACCAGAAATTAATGTTGAATATCGATAACGTAATAAAAATAGTATTTATTTTCTCTGAAAATGTATTCACTTAATAGTATTAGATAAATAAAATACAATGACTTAAACTTTATCATCACCTCCTATGTTCACCCACGTTAGAGTCTGATGACCATCATGTTCTAAATCTTCAAATTCCAAATATTTAACATTATCCAAATCATTCTTCATTAAATGATCACCTACGGCCGTTATCACATTTTCATCTTCGTCGACATCTTTGTCAGTAATCGATGCAACCGAAACGTTTTCTGCCAACAAGTCGTCAGCCTTGAATATGATTTTTTCTAGAGTTTCATCGGAAACCTCTTGTGATTTTAGATCATTGTCCACATCAATTTCCGATTCTTCTTCATTTAAATTGTTGTATTCCGCGGAGGACGATGTTGAAGTGATGCTGCCCATTTCCATTGGTTGATGTTGAGTAAATTGTGGCTGATTAATAATTATTGTATCGTTTATGTGTTTTGTTTGCTTCATGTGTGTTAGGAGAAGCGGTTTGCGCATAAAACCCGCACCACACTCCATGCATTCGTAAGGCTTCTTATCACTGTGCACAAAACGGTGCGCATTACGATTGTCACGACTATTGAATTGTTTTCCACAAACCTCGCATGCATATGGCTTCTTCCCACTATGTATGAGCATGTGTTTTTTATAGTGCTCTGGATAGACAAATCCTGCCCCACATATTTCACATTTATGCGGCCGTTCTCCCGTATGAATGGCTTGTATATGGTAATCTAATAAACGTTTGCGTTTAAAAGATCGCAAGCATAGATCACATTTGTGTAGTTTCTCATTCAAATGTGTCGATTTCTTGTGACTAGCCAAATTAGTACGTTGAGCAAAAGCCATCGGACAGTATTCACATTTAAAAGGCTTCTCACCGGTATGAATACGTTCATGATCTTTGATTTCCGGTCTACGAGCAAATGATTTTCCACAAGTACGACAAATAAAAGGCCTTTGACCTGAATGTACTATTTTATGAACTTGCAAACTATGCTGAGTGGTGAAAGCCTTATTGCACACATCACAATGGAAGGCTTTTACAGAGACGTGCAATTTTTTATGTTGATTCAGATTTTGTTGATTCAAGAACCGTTTATCACACTGATCACACTGGTAGGGACGCGGTCGTTCCTTATGTATTTTCATATGTGTTTGCAGTGTATATTTCGAGGCGAAATCTTTGGGGCATTCGCTGCATTTAAAGGGTCTTACACCAGTATGAGTATTCATATGTTCCTCCAAAATTGCTTTGGACACATACATTTTCTGGCAAACAGGACATTCGTATTGTTTCGTATTATTGTAGTGCACACGTTTGTGTATACGATACAAACGATTATTATTAAACGTCCGTTCACAATGCTCACACTGTATTATGTGACCCAGTTCTGTGTGTAATTTCAAGTCTTGTCGTTTTCCAAATCCTTCATGACATTGCTCACACATATGGAATTTTGAGTTATGAAATGTTTGAAAATGTTCCACTAGTGTCTGACGTTCAAAATGTGGCGATATCTCGCAAATAAGACAAATAAACGAGTCCCCATCTAGCTTACAAACCGCTTTAGGGGCTGGGGGTTTTGTCTCTGAAGTGCCAGCATCCTGTTGCTGTTCATTATCATTTGGTGTTATTTCTGATGCAGCTGATTGCTGGGAATCTTCACAGTTGCCTTCACTTGTGAAAATATCCGTACTAATTATGAAATTCAGATCTTCGTCTGCAAAAATAATTCGCTTTTATTATTTTATTAACAATTAAGTGGACAATCAATTAAATGGTGAACAAAGAAAATTAAAACTTGTTAGCGATTAAATAATTTAAATGATATGAAATGTTATAAAAAAAAAGTTCTGCATACATGTGAAAGCGTTAAATGAAGCGTAATCCTCTAAAAATTGTTAACGATAATGTTTGACCATGTGGATAATATAGGAAGTCTGTTGTAAAACGACTTCTTTATCGTTATTAAAAATCCTATTTATGAAAGAAAATGCAAAAATGTTTACATTATTAACTGCAACCGATCCAAAATATACTCGAAAATAAAACGTGGTTATATTATTAATATAATTGTAACTTTAATTTTCCATTGGAGTAGTCCGATTTTGTTTCCCGAAAAAATACATGGTTGGTACATCTATCCTAGTTTTAGTGCAAAGAATTAAATATTGCACCATATATATTGGTCCTATTTGGTGCTTCCAACAAATTGAGTACGAAAACTATTACAATGGTATTCAAATAGGGCGAACATTTTAAATTTAGAGTATGCTAGGAAATCGATGATATGGTATATATAACAACTTTTAGGAACGCTGGCACAACGTCCATAAAACTGAATTTCTGAACATAGAACGATGATACCTTTCATAGAAAAGTATATAGGTTGATAGGAGGATGTACACTACATCAAATCCGAAGAAATAGAAAAGTATATAAGTTCTTTTAAATAAGGAGAGCAGAACAGTCCTGATACCGACTTGATAAAGTTTAACATAAAAAATATCTTTACGTTTAATAAAAATTAAAGTATGTTTTCACATCACTATTGGGTTTTAAAAAACAATTTTTAACAAATTTTTTGAACAATCTTTAAAAGCTTATATTCTATAAATATTTTAATATTGAAGAGCATTATCATAAGCAGTAGGTAAATATAAAACCAATATGTGTCTATTCGGTCTGCGTGAACTAGTTTAATGTGAAATAGTATATGGTGAACCTTATATTTGCGGTTTATTAATATTATGTTCGAAGATAAAAGTTTAATAAATTTCGTAATTTTGTATGATTTAAAAAAATGATATTTAAATGAAACATTTTAAGTACTTACCTTCAGTACTATCATATGTTTTCAAATCACGACTGTCGTTATCTTGTTGAATAATTAAGTCGCCCTGTTGAATCTGGTCCGTGTTAACATCATATATAATGATATCTTAAATAAAAGATATATATATTAATAAACATACAATAAAAATTTATAAATGCATTTTACATACCTTGACCTTCCAAGGGTATGTCTTGAACATCAATAGACTTCTCCGAAACTGCTAAATTGACAAGACCATCTGATAAATTTAGTACACCAGCGGGTAGAGAATTTTGTGCTACATGTTCATTAAAGGCGGCAAAATCAAAATGATCAGGCACGATATGTGAACTAACATTATCAATAAATCCTACATCACCGTGATCTGGCACTTGTTCAATTTCTAAATCATTTACATTTAAATTCTCTTCACATTCTACTTCATCGTCCTGAACCTCTTCTACTAAATCCAATTCTGTAATTCCTAAATATTCCCCATTCGAAATATTTTCCATGGTTTCTGCATTATCAATAAGCAATTTTTTATTTTCTTCGTCTGCTTGTGGCACACTTCCATGGGCAATGACAACAGTTCCTTGCAACAAATTATTTAAATTCTGTATAGTAGAATTTTCTTTGTATGAACTTAAAATTCTTTCTCGTATTTGGGAGAAACGCTTTTCAAGACTTTCATATTCCAACACATCAGCATTACATGAATCACAGAGTAACTGAAAAGCAGTAATAAATCATTAAATTCCCAAACAATTAAAAGGGGTTCTTACTGTAGAATGGGCTAAAGCCTCCTCCAAATCCTTTTCTAATATGGTACCCAACAAATCAGCCAGTGAACATTCCACTTGACCATCCTCACGTAATCGTTGTTCAAACATTAGCCATGGCTCTTCGCCTTCCACAAATTCATGGTCACACAAGTAACAGCGAACAGATTCCATTCCATCGAATGTCTGTTAGACCAGCTGGATCACGAGTTTCACCTGTAATTACCCAAGTTAACATTATCAATTTATCACTCAAGATGCAAACAGGACGATGAACAATTTTAATTTGCTCCCGCAGTAGGGGCGCACAGACTTAAGAAAAAGCACATGTGTTGCCAACATTGCAATTCAAAATCGATTGTTAGAAGGAGCATAACCGAGGCGACAACATACCCTTATAATATGTGTTATTATGATGATATTTATATCGTAATGCTTGTTTTTAATTATCTGATTCTTTTCTTAAAGTTTTTTAAATAAATTTTTAAAATTTTTTTCTTTCTCTTGCTGACAAATCAAAAAAATGGCGTTTAAAAGAAGTTTTGCAATGTCAGCTGTCTTTCAAAAACAACGTGCAGAGTTGCATTTTGAATAAAATTCCGCTACTTAACGGTCTTTACATTTGAACACGTTTTTAAATAAAAACGAACGGGTGGGGCAAAATATGCAAAGTTTTATTGGTATAATATTATACACCACTTTAATAGCGAGCGTATATTATATTTGTTATGATATTTCTTACGCACAAAACTTAAGTAGCCAATTAGATCAGAATATTTTTGGGTCGATTAAGTCATGTTCGCCTATCTATGTAAACCTTGCAATCAAACTCCAGTTCGCAATTTTAAATTTTATTAAGGTGGTATCAGACGACATGTATAATACAAATGTTTAAAATTTTATATTAATATTTAACCATATCGAGCCCTTTTCGATTTTAATTTTTTTTATAGAAAAATGTCAAATATCTGGGTATAATTGTTTCCAAATTCATGTAATAATCGTTATGCCTTGCAATTTATGTGGCAAAATTTATAGTTTTATACAACTTTTTACGAATTAAGTTCATTCTATTTACTAAATGTATTGCATTTATATTACTTCCAAAAAACCAACACTTGTATTTAGTTGTAAATATGTGAATTTCGGAAGGCGGTCCTATATATGGACCCTTTATGAATCGATACTACCAGAATTTTAAGGTGGAAAATACACAACACGCATTGCGGCGGCAACGCGTTTTACGCTTTTCAAACTTTTCGCTCTTTACAAGCTGCAAGTTACACACCACGCGTCATTTTGATCTTTCTTTTAATGTTTTTTAAAACTATTACTGTTTCAAAAGTCAAAATTTTAAGATTTTGTTAAGTTTTTAATATTTTTCTTTCATTGTTGGTGAAATTCATTTCAGTTTAGTTTATTCTTATTCTACACAAAACAAAATACAACCCTGATCAGCTGCCGACGCGTCAAAAGTTGAAAGTTGCTGAACTTTTCGCGGCATATGCGTTACAACTACAGTGTGTAACTTGTTAAGTGAAAATACATTATTTCAACTTTTTTTGACTGAAGCCTATAACGCGCTGCCGCGTACAACGCGTGTTGTGTACTTTCACCTTTATTTAATTTATTAGATTTATGGTGAATTGTATTATCATGTATGGATATTAATAAGGACATATTGTTGATTTTCAGAATCTTTAACGAATGATTGGATCGAATCTTTAACGATTGTGGACCGATGTCCATCTATCTATTAGATAAACTAAACTATTAGATATTTTTTTTAAAGATTTATCGACTTCAAACTGATTTTTTGTATGAGGGGTAGGGTCAATTTACAGGTATACATACATATATAACTATAAATATATTTTATCACAACTTCTACATAAACAAGATATTTAGTAAGGTTTTGACTGTATTCGGAGGGTAATTTGTATAGGGGCTAAGTAAAATCATGAAACAATGATTTTATCCGGTTTTTAATAAACAGACTTGACATTCGGTTATCGCTAGATCATCTCAAAATCTTATAAGAACCAAAACATTTATTACACTTTTAAATTTCAGATATACAAATTAAATAAGGATATATGAACACCAAAAATATTTTTTATAGTTAGAGAATTGAGCCGTAACCATCTCAAAATTGTTTATTCCATAAAAATTTGTACCGGCAAAAAGGACGTAAGGGACAAATAAATATAAAATATAAATAGACTGCATCATATTCCTCAGATAAAACAATATTTATTGACAGAGTTTTACATTAATGCTATGTCTTACTTCGAAGAAAGTTAAAAAAATGCTCTCCTGTAAAATTTTATTTTTGGGGTTTACGTCTTTTTTGCGAAAAGATGATTCTTGAGAAAGAATAGTAACTTTAGTCATTATAATTTAAATTAAATATAATCATATTTTTCTTTGCATTTTTATAAATGTCAAAATCTGCCTGTATTATATAAATTTGAAAATTAAATAATCAATATTTATTGACAAACATTTTATGGTGAATTCAAGTATTGTTGAAGGAATTTTAGTTTTTAATTTAAAGATAAGTATATTTATTTAATATTTGATAATTAGTAACTGTGACAAATATTTTGTCACAATTTTCAATTTGTAATCTTCAAAATTGTAGTATTTTCCAATGCTTTATATTGCAACTCTGCATAGCAAAATGAATACTTTAGTTTGCAACTATGTATTAGTCACAGTGAAAAAAATGGCCAATACGGGTGTATTACCATTTGTACGGGGCATAGATTTTACGAAAAATGACTTTAGTGTAAGTAAATTAATTAGAAAAAACCTTAAATATATAAAGATTAATGTTTAAAGAATACGGGAAGAGTGAAGTTTCATCTGTATTTGTAAAAAAATCGACGAAAACAATGAATGAAAATCCAGCTGAATTTGCATTGTGATGGTGTTAGTGAATGAAAAAAAAATTGTGTCAAACTAGAATCTGTCTCAGTTGTCAAAAAAAAAAAACCAAAGCAGTTCTGCTGCTGCGCTGACAATTGTTTTGTTTACAAACAAAGTCTTGTTTTTGTTTTACTATGTTTTTTTATACACAAATTAATTTTGTTTGATATTTCTAGGATAACAATTTTCCCTCAGCGGTGAAATTAATGACCCGCGTACAATGGCTGAATTTGGATAAAACAAATTTGAAGGAAATTCCCGAGGAAATGGGAAATCTCTTGAAACTAGAGCATTTAAGTTTGAAACACAATCAGTTGGAAAAACTATTTGGTGAACTAACCGAGTTGACATGTTTACGTTCCTTGAATTTGAGAAAAAATCAAATCAAAAGTAGTGGCGTACCACCCGAATTATTTCGTTTAGACGAATTGACTACCTTGGATTTATCGCACAACAAATTGAAAGAAGTACCGGAAGGCTTAGAAAAGGCAAAAAGTTTGTTGGTATTGAACTTAAGTCACAATAATATTGAGACCATACCAACAGCCCTGTTTATACATCTAACGGATTTGTTATTTTTGGATTTATCCCATAACAAATTGGAAACATTGCCACCGCAGACAAGACGTTTGGCAAATTTACAGACTTTAATATTGGCCGATAACCCTTTAGAGTTATTTCAGTTGCGCCAATTGCCCTCTTTGCAAAATCTGGAAGTTTTGAATATGCGCAACACTCAGCGTACGCTCTTAAACTTCCCCACCACTCTGGACAGTTTGTCCAACTTGACCGAATTGGACTTATCGCAAAATAAACTTCCAAAGGTTCCCGATTGTGTGTACAATTTGCCAAATTTGAAAAGATTGAATCTCAGCGACAATGCCATTACAGAACTAAGTTCAAGTATAGAGTTCTGGCAACGTTTAGAGGTTCTTAATCTGTCACGAAACGAACTTACAGTTCTACCAGCGGCACTATGCAAATTGGCGCAATTAAGAAGACTCTATTTGAATGACAATCGTCTGGATTTTGAGGGCATTCCATCAGGGATAGGCAAGTTGTGTTGTTTGGAGGTATTTTCAGCATCTAACAATTTGTTGGAAATGATACCTGAGGGACTGTGCCGTTGTGGTGCATTGAAGAGACTTAATCTATCGTCGAATCGTTTGATAACCTTACCAGACGCTATACATCTTTTGGATGGTCTGGACCAGTTGGATTTACGTAACAATCCCGATTTAATTATGCCTCCAAAGCCAACAGAGGCCACCAAAGGTTCAGGTATTGAGTTCTATAACATAGATTTCTCCTTACAAACACAACTTCGCCTGGCTGGTGCAGCGGTGCCACCGTCTGTACCTGTCACATCCACGCCAAAAGATTCTACTGCCCGCAAAATTCGTCTACGACGTGGTCCACGTAATGATTCTGCTCAAGATTCGGCTAAAATACTGAAGGGTATGAAAGATGTCGCGAAGGATAAAGATGAAGCTGAAGCCAATCGCTCCTGGTGCAACGATTCAGATGAGGCACGACCCGAGTCCCTTAAGCCTAAACGTTGGGATGAATCCTTGGAAAAACCTCAATTGGACTATTCGAAATTCTTTGAAAAAGAAGATGGTCAATTGCCAGGTATAACAATATGGGAAATTGAAAATTTTCTTCCAAATAAAATAGAAGAAGTTGCTCATGGCAAATTCTATGAGGGTGATTGTTATATTGTGCTGAAGACATCTTTCGATGACATGGATCAATTGAATTGGGAAATATATTTTTGGATCGGTAATCAATCGACGTTGGATAAAAGAGCTTGTGCTGCTATACATGCGGTAAATTTACGAAACTTTTTGGGTGCCCGTTGTCGCACAATTCGTGAGGAACAGAGTAAGTATATATCGCTACTAACTCAAAGGCCGGCTCACTAAAATATTTCAGATATTTTTATCTTTTTGTGAAAATCGTATTTTGGGAACAGAAATAATACTTTTTTTTCTGTTTAGATGACGAATCTGAAGAATTTTTAAATCTTTTCGATACTGAGGTGACATACATAGAAGGTGGCCGCACAGCTACGGGTTTCTATACAGTGGAAGACATGTTGTATACCATACGTCTATATCGTGTACATGCTGCAGGCGCATCCATACATATGGAACCAGTATCTGTTGAGTTTGAGTCTTTGGATCCACGTTATTCGTTTGTCCTAGACTGTGGCATTAAAATGTATATTTGGTTGGGAAGATGCTCGAAGAATACATTGAATTCAAAAACACGCTTAATGGCAGAGAAGATCAATAAAACTGAACGAAAGAATAAGTGTGAAATCATTGTAGAAAGTCAAGGTATGTGTAAACGATTTGTATGTTTAGATTCCAATTGACTGAACTGTTTTTTATGCCGTATTTTACATACTCAAATAGTTTTTATTTAGATCTTAAACAAACGTCTACAAGATATAGGAATTTTAGAATATCAACAAGTTCATGAAATGTATGATAATTATCTGAGGAACCACTTTCTTTTACATATTTATTTTAGGTGACGAAAGTGAAGAGTTTTGGCAACGTTTGGGCAGCAATCCAGAAGAAGCACCCAAGCAAAAGATTTTACAACATGTACAAGATAATTTTGTGCCACCTGTTCCCAGACTGTATCAAGTGCAATTAGGCATGGGCTATTTGGAGTTGCCTCAGGTTGAAATACCTGAACAAAAGCTGGTCAACACATTGCTAGTCAGTAAAAATGTTTATATACTAGACTGTTTTACGGATTTATTTGTTTGGTTTGGCAAAAAATCAACTCGCTTAGTTAGAGCGGCTGCCATAAAACTTTCACGTGAGCTATTCAATATGATAACACGACCCTCGTATGCACTAGTGACACGTTTGCAAGAGGGCACCGAAACTCAAATATTCAAGTCGAAGTTTATTGGTTGGGATGAAGTGATGGCGGTAGATTTCACACGCACTGCCAACTCTGTGGCAAAGACGGGAGCAGATTTAACAAAATGGGCTAAACAACAGGAAACACGAGCTGATTTGGCGGCTCTGTTTATGCCACGACAAAATCCCATGCCGCTCAGTGAAGCCGAACAATTGGAGGAAGATTGGAATTATGATTTGGAGGCAATGGAAGCATTTGTTTTAGAAGGCAAGAAGTTTGTTCGTTTGCCGGAAGAAGAAGTGGGACACTTTTATACAGGAGAATGTTATGTGTTTTTGTGTCGTTACTGTATACCGGCCGATGATGATGAAGATGGAGCTGAATTAGATGACAGCAAACCTCCACCGGACGATGAAATACAATGCATAGTGTACTTTTGGCAAGGTCGCAATGCTGGCAATATGGGCTGGTTAACATTTACTTTTACTTTGCAAAAGAAATTCAAAACTATGTTTGGTGAAGAACTGGAAGTTGTGCGCATCCATCAACAGCAGGAGAATTTGAAATTTTTGGCACATTTTAAGCGCAAATTTATTATACATACTGGCAAACGTAAGGATAAGTCTAAGACTCCAGATGGTAAAGCTGCTGTAGAATTTTTCCACTTACGTTCGAATGGTGGTGCCTTGTGTACCAGACTTATACAAATCCAACCGGATGCTTCATATCTCAATTCAGCATTTTGGTATAAATAATTTCTATGTAATTGATGTTCAACATACTAATGTCACTTTTGTTTTACAGTTACATTTTGTATGTGCCATTTGAAACTGAAGATGAATCCCAATCAGGCATTGTTTACGTTTGGCTGGGCTCAAAGAGTTGTCCAGAAGAGGCCAAATTAATACAAGAAATTGCCGAAGAAATGTTTAACAGCCCCTGGGTGAGTTTGCAAATTCTAAATGAAGGTGAAGAACCAGAGAACTTTTTCTGGGTGGCACTGGGTGGCCGTAAACCTTACGACACCAATGCAGAGTACATGAACTTTACACGTCTGTTCAGATGTTCCAATGAAAAAGGCTACTTTACTGTAGCCGAAAAATGTACAGATTTCTGTCAAGATGATTTGGCTGACGATGACATAATGATATTGGACAATGGGGAACAAGTATTTCTTTGGTTGGGTTCACGTTGTAGTGAGGTTGAAATAAAATTGGCTTACAAATCAGCACAAGTAAGTTTAATTTTTAATTGATTTTTGTTTAGATTTTTATAATGTTTATTAATTGATTTATTTATTTAGGTTTATATACAGCATATGCGCATCAAGCAACCGGAACGTCCGCGCAAATTATTTTTAACACTTAAGAATAAAGAATCAAAACGTTTTACAAAATGCTTCCACGGTTGGAGTGCACATAAAACACCACCGGAGTAAATGTGATTTCCTTATTTTTATCTGATCTGCCATTTGCTGCTTGTCTTGCAAATTTTCTAATGCACATGAGATGACGTTAAGAAGATTTTCTTAATTTTCATTAAGATTTTTATACAATCTGCGTTATTTTTAACAATTTATTTTCCTTTCTACTTAATATTCATAAAGTATTTAATATTATTATAACTAATCTTATATTTTCTTTTTGTATTTTAGCAATTTGTTTTTTAAAACAAAAATATATACTCTATACATGATATGTGTATGAAATAATCAAATAACTATAGAAATATGTGTTTTATTTTCTTCCCAATAGGGGAAAAATTGCTTCTAAAATCTGTTCTATGGTCTCTGGGCATTGATTCAAAAGATGAATTTTTTGGTTTTACATTGCAATTCTTCCATTGTGAATCTCCTCGATAAGAAGATAGAAGAGAAGTAAAAATAAGAAACTAGAAATATGACGGAAAGTAGTCAGTAAAGGATCAAGAATGTTATATGACAGAGGATCCGAAATTTCATTGTAGCCCTAAACCGAAAGAACGACTAATTTCCCTGATAAATCCTAACAAATTGGATTACATCCTGGAATATTACTGACCTCGTCCTGGAATTTACTTCCTAGACATTTTTCACTGAGGCTCTGTTTTTTAGGACAATAGCACATTATATTACATTACATTCTTATCCAGTTGCTCCTTGCAGACTATGCAATTCTCCAGAAAGTCTTGGATTCTAAGCTCTATGAGCTAATCTTTTATCTCTTCAATCTTATTGATATTGAAAGTTCCCTCGATATCTAAAAACTCGGCAAGAGTATAGTCCCTATGTATCAAGACGTGCTTAATCCATCTTAACAAAACAATAACAGCGTACATCTTCATATATTGTGGAGCTTTTCCGCAATTAGCTGTTTCCTGCTAATAACTTATGTTTAGAGAGGTGGCAATCTTAGTAAGAGCATCATCTCGTTGGTTGCCATATATTATGCCCATGTTCAGGAACCCAACTAAGGGTAACCGTAATAATTGAGTAATTCTTGAAGTGGTGTACACATTCTCGAGGGATCTTATGACCGACTTGCTATCAGTAAGTATTAGGATATTTCCACCCGATATCCTATGTTACTAAAATTGTTTGAAGGCTATTTTAATGGTTTTTTTTTCGGTCTTGATTATGCTGCAGTGATCTAGCAGCCTGAATGACAGTTGCATATTCAAATCATCCGAAAAGATTCCACAGCTGACTCTTTCATCTGTTTCTGATCCGTCTGTAAAAATGTTGATGAAGTCTTCCCTTTAGAGGTTTAGCAATTGTATAATCTAGCCATCTTCGCTTTCTATAAAGATCTTCCTTTATAGATGATGGCATTCGATAATGAACAAGAATCATTTTACCTTAATTTCGGTATCGAAATGAGTTTTGAATACGAAATCTTATTCGATCACATATGCAGGTATGAATTTTAATGCAGATTAGAAATAGTGTAGTTTTGTGTGTTACAACAATTAAAAATTTGATGTCGGAACGTATTACATTTTGAACATAATTATCCTAATTTTTTAATGAATAAAACACTTTTTTCCATAACAGCAAAATTTTATTTTAATACATACTAAGATGAAGGCTTTACATACATTAATGCTTGGCACATTTCAATTTACATTTTCCACCTCTTGAGTATATTTTTTTAGGGAGGTGTGATCTATATCCGTGTAAATCGATAATAATATTCGTGACAAATACAATTATTTTGATTTTAATGTTTCAGCATGAAGATTTTTCTTTCAATTTTAACTTGGATGTAATACATATTACACTTTCTATTTATAAATTGTAATAAGTTTGTTTTTGTTTATAAAATCACAGTTAGATTGTTAAATATTTGAATATTTAAATAAATGTGTCTAAGACCAATTTATTATGCACACACATATACAAACACACATTATAATAATATAATAAATATGATATAAAATAATAACAACAACAGAATTTTAACAATGATTTTTTTAAATAAATAACAATTAATTTTAAGGCCTTTAGAGGAGAGCTCTAATATTATATATTCACTGTGAACTACAATTACATTGTATTCGATTTACTTAATTAAAACTATAAATCTTCTACAATTTCTTTATTGAAGTTCCCTTAACAACAATGTTTACATAAAAATAAATTTAAAATTTTGTCTAAAACTTAACAACAATACAAAGTTCTAGTAGGTAATGTAAAAAGAAAGTTTGCTATTACATATTTAATTATTGCCAATCTTATAAAATTTTAATGTAGATTTACCATGAACCCAAAAGAACTTGTCTTTTCAAATGCAAAAAGACAAATTAATGAAAATTGTACAATTGAAAGTAATAGAGTATAAATACAACAAAAATTGCAGCAAAATATCAGTAATCTAGACGTTTCTTTAGACGGAATAATTCCACATTATCCAAACTACCCGCATTGTCCATATTCAAGTGGCGCAAAGTGGATAGATCCGCTAAACGATCTTCAATGTCGGTGTACATACGACGACAGCGATATATCGAGAGAGTCTATGGTAATAATCACAAAGAGTTTTTTAAATTACATTAAAATCAATTAGTCAGCAGCTTTTAAAAACTTACCTGCAAACATTTACAATTGACTAGAATTGCATCTAAACTGTGATCGGTCAATTGGGTGCAGCCGCTAATGTGTAATGCACGTAGACGACTTAATTTGGCAGTTAACAATTGTATGGTTTTGTCATTGATATTATAACAATCGGATAAGTCGATTTCTTCAATGGACGGACAGTTAAGCACCAAAGTTTCCATGCCTAGCAAAGTGATCTGTTGGCAGTTGGACAAATATAAACGTTGCAATTCAATAAATTTGAGACCATATTTCAAAGAGACATCGGTGATTTTATTGCAGCCTTTGAGGTTGAGTGATCTCAAACCCTTTAGCTGTTGTATACTGAAGCCATCAATCATGTGATCATCGATCTGATTAAGTTCATAAACAGCAAAAAGAGCGCGTTTGCGATTAGCGTCTCTTACAATATCTTCTTCGGCTTTGCTGCGTAAAGAAATCTTCATGGATTGTGGTGAAATGGAAGACCTTAAATTTTCTCGTTCATGCAGAGAGGAGGGATTGGTAGGATGAAAGTTTTCTAGTAAACCGGTCGAAGGATTTGTCGAATTTTTCATTTCTAATTTGGAAATGTTTATACCCGTTAGGGCGGCATCTGTGACACGGAAACAATCTTCTAAAGAGAGTTCTCTAAGCCAATGCAAATGCTCGATTATACACTGGACGGAAGTATCAGTTACACCATTAACACAATGACCCACATTTAAAATGCGTAATTCTGGGCAGTTGCGTGCTATACACTTGATACTTTCTTCACATACAATCAAATGAGACATGTAAAGGTATCTGAGCACAGAATTGCTAGAGCGAGCTATGCCCTGCGTTAGGCCATCGGTAGTAATGCCATCACAGCGTGAAATGTTTAGACTCTGTAAATGTTTTAAATTCCCCAATAATTTCGCACCAGCATTTGTAATGCCTCCACAACCAGCTACATTAAACGTTTTTAGTTTTGGAAGACTATCTACTATGGCTGCCACACAATCGTCATTTACGCACAAAGTATCAGCCAAGTCTAGCAAAACTAAATTGGGTTGGGTGAGTAGAAATGATTTGACCCCGCTGGTGTTCAATTGACGACATCCTGTCAAACGTAATCTCTGTAGCGATAAACCTCCATCAATATTCTCCGCAGATGTCAAAGACTGCAATGCTGGTCCACTGATCATGGTGTGACTAAGATTTAATTCCTTTAAATAGTTTCTATGTAAATTTGCTACCCTGGCCAAAAACTTAAAAGTTAATATAGATTCACTAGGATGGGCCGCTAAGCTATCGTTGGGATAAAAACGTCGATGTATGGCATTGTGATAGGCAATATGACATCCAGACATATCCAGAGATTCAATACCCTTAATGAGCGAAGTCAAACGCAACAAAATGGCATCCGACAAATATTGATTATGTTTTAGAGACAAATGTCGTATATTGGCGAATGAGCCAGCAAAATCACCACTACCATCCAAAAACGAACCAGACATAAAGAGAGGAGAGCAACGTGTTACGGTTAGTGATTCTAAATTGGTTAGTTGTCTCATAAATGCATAGAACTGTTTATCACCCATATCGGCATTATCGAATATAATTTCGGTGGCGGTTTTACCAATTTGTGTTAAAAGTTCTTGTGCCTGACCAAAGGTTACCTCTTCCAAACAAAACGTTCTATAGGGTCTTTGGCATTTCAGAAAAAACTTTGCTGGTGCTAAACGATCAGAGAGACATACTTTAACAAAATGAACTAAGATGTTGCGATTGAATTCACCCACAAATAGGGCTTCGCGCCAACGACTACAAGTCGCTCCGGCCGCTTGAAGATCAGAATGATTTAGAAAACGAAAGATATGCAAGATAATCTGAAATTGAAGATAAAAAGAAAATTACGATAATTTTTTGCAGGAAAAATTGGAATTTAATTTATTATTTAAATTACAAAAGTATAAAAGTAAAGAATAATTTTAATTTATTAGAACAATGTACACTTTCATCAATAATAAAATTATCTTAGCTTCTCTTTTGTTACATATCTGGTCCCACATTTTGCATGATTTCTGCTCTTCTGAATCGTTCTTCAAATTGTACTTTTTGAGTTCTCTAGAACCATAGAATTAAACACGCAGCGCCCTGATTGAATAAAAACCGATAAAATTGCACTTTCTGATAAGAAATCACCAAATTAAAAATTCGAATTTCCATAAATCCTTTCTTACGTGACCAAAAATAGATAACAGTCAAAACATTAGAATCATTAACACTACTTTTTCATTTAGTTTTGGTGAAGGAATTAATTAATAGGAAAATAAACTTTTGAAATATCCCTGACATTGGACCCTTTTGATTATTATTACTTTAAGGGCCAATCTTTAGGTGAACTATTAGGGATTAAATTAAAATTAATCCTCGAAAGTTGTTTTTGTGTACTTAGGGCGGGTTTTTCAGATAAAGATAATCTACATTCTTTGTTTAAACCTAGTTTAATATATGTTTTGTGTTTTTCAGTAAACAGTAACGTTACTTATTATCTTAGTTTAACTGAGTGTTATTGGCCAATTAAACTTAAGTTATAAGTGAGAAGACACAATTAACAAAAACAATAAAACAATGATTTCGGAAGAACAAAAACTTAATATTTTAAGTAAATTGCAATATTCTGATTTGTTTTGTTTTATTTATTATTGTTTTAAATGTTTATTTAACAATTTTCCAAAATTTTTCATTTTACAAAAGTATTATTTGCAAAAAACAGCTGTTCATTGTTTACGTTTTTGAGTGAAAAGTTGGCAATACTAACAAAGTTAACTGAACATAAATCCATAACTTAAAAACACAATCATCGATTAAAGTCCGCCTAAATTTGTTCCGAGTTTAATCTAACAGCAAGTTAAGCCTAGTTTAACTGAGTAGTAAGAAACCCGCCCTTAGTTAGTTAATTTTGTTTGCTAGTTTAAGCGCCCAATAGAGGTGCTTTAAACTTATGCTATAACGACAAAAAATTGTGTACTGAATTTCGTCGGAATAATCTAATGCAATTTTATTTAAATAGGAACATTACAGGTATTTCTTTATCGAAATAATTATGTGACAAAAAGGCTATAGCACATACATACATAAGTTGTTTTTGCATTGACTTTTCAGAAGAACGTTCCAAAATTTTAAATTGACACCACCAATTTGAATACGGATTTTTGCATACCATGAAATATGTACTTTTTCCTTTTTTGCCACAGAATATTAGATTTTTAAAATTTTTATTATTCCAACGTTGGTTTTAAAGCACACAAAATTGCATTTATAAATATGTATGTATGTATTCCTCCGAACCTTTTTTCTAACAAATATTTTAATAATAAAAAATAATGATCAATCATAAATACGTCATTATCACGTGAAAATATTTCTTTAAAATAAATCAAACGGTTTGGAAAGGTGTCAGGGAGAAGATAGTAACGGTTGAAAAGTAAAAACTTCTTTGTTCTATGAATTCTGCAGTTGAAAAGTAAATAATAACACAGATAAAAACAACAACATACATAAGACATGTATTCATTTGTTTATGGAATTAGTTTCTTTCAAGTACGTGCAGCAAAGTACAACTTACCTCCATGGGCAGGTTGCCATAATTGGGTGACCAATCGTCGTAATCCATAATGCATGATGTATCCACTGCAGACATTATTAATTACTAATAATAACTCAATATTAATTAAAATCCTTTAAAAAGTTCTTAATTCTGCTCCAGCACTTTTCTTATTCTTCCTTTCTTTTTTTATGAAGTTCTAGTTAGCAATATGCTCCTCTGTCTTTCCTTTATGTTGTTCGATATATTTTGTAAAACAAAATGTTCTTTAACACATTTGGCATTTCTCATTAATTCTCATTATGTTAATTAAATATTTTTCTTAAGCTAATAAACTTTTCTTTATCAACAATTACGCTTGTTGTTGTTACTTAATATTTTTCACACTAAAAACAAAAAATGTAATTGTTTTTCTCATTATTCCCTTTTTTAGCAAATTCTTTTGCAGAGCCCTGCGCCGACAAATATTAACGGCGGCGGCGACTGACACTAAATATGTCGGCGGCGACTTTAAACCAACTGTAAGCCGGCTAAGTTTTAAACTTCGTTTAGTTTTTAATTTTTCAACTATTTTAAATAAAAACTGAATCCGAGAGATCAGAAAGTGGGATTTTGGAAGCAAATATATTGTTTATAAGAACAAAACAGAGCAAGCTCAAAAGTTGTGTGAGAAATTATCCAGGGATGAAAAAAAAATTCTTAAAAATTAAAAACAAATCCTTTCTCCAAGTTTTTATAAAACATCTTGCAGAAAATCAGTTTCCCATCAGATATACAAAATTTTGTATTTAATTCATATGGGAAGTGCCAAGCCCCCCATTGAAAGTCCGCCCGTTATTCTCTAAAAGATTCTAGCTCTAATAGTTTCTCAGATATACGAATTTTTCTATGTAATTCATATGGGAGCTCCAAGCACCCCAGATGAAAATCCGCCCTTTTTTCTCCAAAATGTTCAGATGAATATTAAAGTTCTTCGTGCAAAATTTGAAGAATTTAGTTCTATTAGTTTCCCAGATAAACGAATTTTTGTATTTAATTCATATGGGAGGTTCCGCTCCCCTCATTGGTAGTCCCCCAATTTATTACCCAAAATGTTTACATGGATGTTAAAGTTCTTCCAGAACAACATTATTTAAAGGGATCACAAAGAGATTGAAAAATATTCCAAAAGTTTCACTTTGAAAACATTATTAGAGTGTATAAAAACTCGTAACTCTAAAGGCAGACTATTCCTAATTTAGCGGATTAGGGACTTAAATGTGGAATTGGGTCAATTATGGACAAAGTTCTCTATAATTTAAAGTATTTTTTTAATTCTACCATTATTCTATCATAATGATAACTTTTGGAATGATGTATTAGCTATAAACTGATTTTCTGTAAGAGGGTTATATTGGCGGACCGATCCTCATAATTTCATTTTTCATAAATGTAGGTTTCGGTTCCTAAAAATGTTTTTTTCGTCGACATTTGAAAGCCATTTATGTGCGTTTAAGTAATTTTCTAAAGAAGATTTCATATACATATTTACATGTTTACATTACATACATATTTTCGTTCCAACAAAAATTGTTTTATTATGGTATTATTAAGTACGTAGAAAACGTTAAAATCAATTATTGAAGGGGGCATTTCGATTGATATCGAGCCCTTTTTGCAAAATGGACATAAGCGAGATAAATTTTCGTTCAATTAGGATACTGCGTGTTTAATTTTATGTTTATATATTCAATATTTTAGAAAATTCAAAAAGTACCAGTTAAAAAACGAAAAATTAGCAGAAATACTCCAGTTTAAATTTTCATTCACTCAAGTCTCTGATTGCTTAGTTTTATGTTTTTAGGTTCATTATAATAGAAAATTCAAATAGTACCAGTTGAAGAACGAAAAAGTACCAAAAAGTCCCGTTTTATATGTTTTCACTTACTCCATGCCCTACAGGTTTAATTTCATGTCTATAGGTTCAATATTATAGAAAATTCAAAAAATACCTTTTGAAGAACGAAAAAGTACCAAAAAGTCCTCTTTTATATGTTATCACTTAATCCGGGCTGTACATTCCTAATTTCATGTTTCTAGGTTCAATATTATAAAAAATACAAAAAGTACCAGTCGAAGAACGAAAAAGTACTAAAAAGTCCCTTTTTATAGATTATAATTTACTCCGGGTTCTACATATTTGTTTTTATGTTTCTAGGTTTAATTTTATGGAAAACTCAAAAAGTACCAGTCGAAGTACGATAAAGTTTCCCTTTTATAGATTCTCATTTACTCCAGGCTCTAAGTGCTTAATATCATGTTTCGAGGTTCAAATTCTGTAGCAAGCTCAAAAAGTACCAGTCAAAGAACAAAAAAGTACCAAAAAGTGCCATTTTATAGATTCTCATTTACTCCGGGCTCTACGTGCATAATTTCATGTTTCTATGTTCAATTTATTAGAAAACTCAAAAAGTACCTTTTGAAGAACGAAAAAGTACCAAAAAGTCTCCTTTTATAGGCCCTCACTTAATCCGGGCTCTACATGCTTAATTTCACGTTTCTAGGTTCATTATTATACAAAAAAATAATATTAATTTCATGTTTCGATTTCAATATCATAGAAAACTCAAAAAGTACCAGTTGGAGAATGAAAAAGTACCAAAAAATATCACTTGGTACCGGTGTTCCAAATAACACCCCATTACTATATTTAGTGTTTCTTGAATAAAATCAAATTTCCCGTTTTTACCCATTTTGGTACTTTTTTCCTCCCCATTGACGAAATAAAAATTCTGTTCCAAAAAGTTGCAACATCGTTAATAAACCAAAAACAATGTTTTAAATTAAAGTAAATTCACTTTATTGTCGGACAAAATAAAGTGTAAATTTTATATATCATTATTTTAATTTTATGTATATAAAAATTTTTTATCTATTTTGGTTCTGATTTGAATATCTGGATCTACTCAAGCCATTTTTGTAATTTTTTTACCATTATTATTCGCAATCGCTTTCACTTTCCCTTGCTTTCTCCCATACTATTATTTTCAAAAGAAATCCGTTTTTGTTCGCTATTTCAGCGGAATTTTGTGATCAATTGTGGTCAAATATTAATCTATTAGATTTAGGGCGATGCTCTGAGCAGGTAATTCAAATTTTTCAGAGTTTTTTTTTTTCTTACAATAATGTTTTTAACCTTAGTCGTGTGTTTGAAGTCATGAATCGGTTGCGGCATTAAGTCTCCCAAACCCATTTTTACGGCATTTATTTCAAAATTTTTATTAAATACGCTCGTGAATTGCTCATTTGTTATTGTTTACTCCATTGGGCAACTTTATATTTCGGCAAGATAATAAGCTTAAGCATTTGATAAAGTTAAAAAAATATCATTACTGTAGGAAAAATCACTGAAAATTTGAAATAAGTTGCTCAGAGCAACGCCCTAAGTCCAATAGATTTATTTTGGACCACAAATGATCAAAAAATTCCGATGAAATAGTGATCAAAAACGGATTTCTTTTGAAAATTACCATATGGGGAAAGCAAGGGGAAGGGAAAGCGATTGAAAATAATAATTGAGAACAAAATTACCAAAATGGCTTAAGTTGATCCAAATATTAAAATCAGAACCAAAATAGATAAAAAATTTTGATATACAAGAAATTTCAATAATGATATATAAAATTTACACTTTATTTTGTCCGACAAAAAAGTGAATTTACTTTAATTTTATATGCTATATAGAAACGTTTTAAGTACAATAATTCAGTTTTATTGTTATTTTTGTAGCATTGTATATAAACTAAATGATTTTGAAAAAAATTAACATATCGAGGGACTATATTCAATAGTCTCTATCTAAAATAATACAAGTTTTCAGGAGAGCAAAAAAACTGTTTATTTCGCTAGTTCGTGAAGATTTTTTAATTTTTTCTTTTACAATATATTTTTACGACCATATTCTAAACCATTATATAAAAAGAATTTTAATTTTTGCATTATTTACAAAATTATTCACAAATTTATATCAGATAGAGCTTATTTTTCTACGAACCAACAGATAGAGAGTTTTTCATGGAAACATAAAATTTTTATTTGAATTAAAATCAATAAATATTATATTTTATACAATTTAATGGAGGAAAAGAAACCAAATTGTTGAAAAAGCAACAGATTATAATGTTTTGGTCCAAAATCAATGTTATATGGTTAAACACGACAATAAAATTGATTTAATTAGTATCATAATGAGCGATATCTCAAAAACTATTATACCGATTTTAAATATTTTGACGGATTTGTGTTCAGCATGTCCAAATTATTAAGAAGACTTGTTTTGCAACAGAAAATTATCCAAAGGGATCGTGTTTGAAGCAATTTTTGGATAAGATAGAGAGTTTTGCATTCAGAATTTTTCTTTTTTTAAGATAGAGAAATTTAAAAAATGCTATAAAATTGCCAAAAAATATTTTTTTTCTTTGAAGTTTATATCACTAATGCGCGATAGTTTGCTGAATATTTTGCCATCAAAATCTCATTTTCATAAAAATGACAGATAGCGACTATTGAATATAGTCCCTCGATATTCAATAATCAATTAACCCATTTTTGCTGAAAGAATATATCATGAGTACTTTTGCACTTTATTTTGTCCGATAGTGTATATACAAAATACACATTTATGTCGAATTATATACCTATAACTTTGATTGTCAATGTGCGTTTAATTAATTTTCAGTAATGGTCCTTATATGGGAGTAGTGACCAATTATGGACCGATCAGGAAACAATTTCGTATGCAAAAAAATCAAGTCTAATTTTACTCCAATAGCTTTATTAATTAATGAAATATGTGCGTTTAGGTGATTTTGTGAAGTGGACTTTATATAGGAGCAATGACCAATTAAGGGCCCATTAGGAGCTATTACCATATATGGACCGATCCAGAAAAAATTTGGTAGAATGATTTATATGCTCACAAAACATATTCAAGTCGTACTTTATCCCGATAGCTTTATTATTCAAAGATGATTTAAGTGATCTTCCTAAGTGGACTTTATATAAAGACAAAACATATTTGTGTCGAATTAATTTGACAATGAAATATGTGCGTTTAAGTGAGTTTCGGAAGTGGACGTTATATGGGAGCTATGACCAATTATGGGCCTATTCGGAAAAAAGTAGTAGAATGATTTATATGTACACAAAACATATTCGAATTTTATCCCTATAGCTTTAGAATTCAATGAAATATATGCGTTTAAGTGATTTTCGGAAGTGATCCTTATATGGCAGCTATGATCAATTATGGTCCTATTCGGAAAAAAATTCGTAGATTGATTCATATATAGACAAAACAAATTTATGTCGAATTTTATTACAATGTGGTGATAGAGGGTATATATAACTTTGTCATTCCGTGTGTAACACCAAGAAATATTCATCTGAGACCCAACAAAGTAAATATATTCTTGATCCTTATGAAATTCTGAGTCGATTTAGCTATGTCCGTCCGTCTGTCTGTGTAAAACACGCTCACCTTAAAACGAAGCAATAAAAATTCACGAAATTCACCCAAAACATTCCTTATTATCCGGTACAGTTTGGTATTGAAAATCAGTAAAACCGGTTCATGACGTAAAAAGTTATGATTAAAAATTTCAGACTACCTCAAAAAAAATAACGTTTTTTTCCCAATTCTTAAGTAGTTTTCTCAGAAACTACCAAAGATATTTCGATGAATTTTGTCACACATTATTTTTTTGTGTCAGGGATCAAGTATGTCCAAACTCATAACAATTGATCCAATATTTCCCATAGCCCCCATTCATTCACCATATTCCCGGATATAAGTTTATCGTTAATAACTCCCTCAAATATATCGGTATCAACACAAAATTTTGTACATACAAATATAATATGAATAGAAATTATCCTACCAACGTAGATCTCAGTCGGCCCACAATTGGTCATAGCTGCCATGTAAGGTCCACTTCCAAAAATCACCTAAACGCACATATTTCATTGACAAGTAAAGTTTTGTGATAAAATTCGAGCTGAATATGTTTTGTGTACATACAAATCATTCTAACAAATTTATTTTCGGATCGGTCCATTATTAGTCATAGCTCCCATATAAGGCCCACTTCCGGAAATCATTTAAGCGCACATATTTAATTGTCAAAAAAAAGGTATCTTGATGAAATTCGACACAAATATTTTTCGTATATATATGAATCACTCTACGACATATTTTTCGGATAGGACCATAATTGGTCATAGCTCCCATATAGGGCCCACTCCCGAAAATCACTTAAACGCAGATGTTTCATTGATAAATAAAACTATCGGTATAAAATTCAACTTGAATATGTTTTGTGTACGTATAAATAATTCTAACAATTTTTCCCCGGATCGGTCCATTATTGGTCATAGCTCCCATATAAGGCCCTCTTCCGAAAATCATTTAAACTCATATATTTCATTGTCAACTAATGATGTCGTGATAAAATTCGACACAAATATGTGTACATACATATGAATCACTCTACGAAATTTTTCTGGAGAGGCCCGTAATTGGTCATAGCTCCTATATGAAGTCGAGTTATCTAAAAATTAGATAGTTAAATGGGTTTTAATATAAAGTAGCTTGCTGGTGGAGGGTATTTAAGATTCGGCATAGCCGAATACAACACTCTAACTTGTTATGGAATAAGTTTTGTTAGAATGAGTTTCTGTAGGTAAAGTTTGGAGTTGTCCGGGTATGTTCCGGGAAAAATCTATTCATACCAGATTAACCACAGTGTGTTCTCTGTGAGCGAGTACAAAGTCCTCGGCTTATTTGATGGATTCGTGTCTCGGACTACCGAAGACTCAACAGAGTGAAACTGTGAAATAAGCCCAACACGGCAGGTGTTCATATAAAGTAGTTCGACATTCATATCCTTCTCATGAAGGTTAAGGGTATAATAACAAAAGTGGCAACACTGCTTGGTTTATAAAAGTTGTATTAACTTGAGTTACCTTGAAATTTTATTTAAAAATAAAAATTTTAATAAAAGTCTAAATTCAGAATGTAACAATAGTTGAAGACAAAAACTTATATTTTTTCACCATTATTATGTTCCAATTCAATTTTCATTTGTATCGTTATTTTTTCATCAACTTTAATTTTCATTTGAATAAGGGGCATCTCGTTCTTTACAAGACCAACATTTGCCATTAAGTGCATTAAATTAAATATTCATGCAATAAGCACGAAAAATATGTATGTACATGCAAATTTTATTAAAAAAATATCAAAATAAAAACCACAAAACAATTTGTAGGCGAACCAAGTATCTACAAGTAAGCAGCTGTTTAGGATTGGATAGAGGGAGCTTACTGGAAGACCGAATAGTTGAATGTTTGTTTGGCAGACACGTGCTAACTAACTAAAACAATTGTTTGTGAAATCATAAATGAATGAAGAAAATTCAGTTAGAATTTATTATTAGATTAAAAGATGCGCTCAAATAACAAGTGCACAATGTTTATACCTAAATATTAGAATTGGTAAATATGTACATATATTTCTGGCGTCAATTTTGAAGTGGTTCTTAAAAAATTAAAGTTTATTTATGCACCTCTTATTAATATTGTTTAATATTTTTATACATAGAAGTATTTTAAATTTAAGGAAATAATAAAAAGTATGTAATATGAATTTAAAATTACTAAATAATAATGATTTATTTAAAACAAGTTAGATTGCAATATTAAATGCCCTCCGGGTAGGCATGGGTTGCTAATGACCGGAAAAATTGGTGCTGCTTTGTGGAGAGAGTCGAGCAAGAAATCTTCTGATTCGGACGGAATTCTTGACATCGTACTGAAGAGGAACTTTCTTGGCAATACTATTGAACTATTGTCTTAATATCGGGTACTTCCCAAGAGCATGGAAAAGGCCCTTGTCGTTCCTCTAATTGAACCCAGAATTTACCCTAATATTAGTGGTAACTACAGACCGATCTCTCGTCTCTCTCCATTCGAAAAGCTTTTGGAGAGGTAATGACAGATATCCGATGTTGACATTCTAGAGGTCTGTCAATTTGTGTTTAGAGGTGGGCATTCGTGTCCCTAGGTGACTGTTATCCTTGATTTCTCTAAGGATTTTAACTCTAATTGGCAGGGCGGCATCGTGTACAAGATAATAAATATGGGCTTTGATAGGGGCACCAGTAGAATTGTATGTGACTTCCTTAAGGAGCGTTTTTTCAGCGTCAGGGTGAGTGATGATCGACACGGAACTATTCGGTCCGTGTTGTACTGCCAAGTCATGGCAGTTATCATCAAGTGGAAACATAAATATTCTTCATCCCATTCATTTGGATTTGTGTACAGGACTGTGACAGGATGAGGTGCATGGGGGCCATTTTTCATGAGTACTTCGAGTTCTACTGGCACGTGGACCACATTTTGGAGTCGACAAAGTGCACGTACGCTACATATAGGGGGATTCTAGGCAGGTTAGGTTTGAATAGGAGAAATTGGTAGTCTGCTCTATCGTCAGATAATTCGACCCATATTCAGAAATTAAGCTCTCATTGTATAAACAGACATAAATTTTACCAAATTTCCAATTGGCCAGTGTTAATGAGGGCTAATGACCATATAGCGAAAACTATTATAAATCGAAAGCTAAAAATCAACTGAGATTCTGAATTATTCAAATTTTGAAAAATATGGGTTTCTCAAGGTTTTATTTTAACTTTATTGATAGAAAAAAATATGTTATGAATTGTCTTAGAACACTGGACAATTGAACTATTTTTATGACGTACTTCTCCTCTTAAAACGTATAACCAAATTACAGAGCGTATGCCACACGAGTTTGTTTCACAAATTATTCGATTACAGGCAGAACACAAACAATTTACGGCCAATGTTAGTAGATATGTAAGCATATTTTGCGTAAATGCGAAATTTTACGTTTCCCACTTAAAGTCGTAAAAAATGCCACTTACATAAATGGTGCTAAAATGTTACATATGATGACTTTTGTATGACTTAAAACAAGACAAGTAATAAAGAATTCCAAAGAAGTAATAAAACTCAGTTGACTTACTACTCGTACAATATTGTTTATTCTTCCTTAAAATGTATGTATGTATATATCTAACTCTAACTGCTATTTATGTACATTTGTATATATTTTGTATTGTTTATTCATAAACATCTCTATAAGTACTTTCAGTTTATGATGAATTTTGACCTCCGCGCGCCAACTAGTTTGTCACACTTTTGAGGCCAGGCACGTATACGCCAAGAGGTCAATTTTCGTTGTATTTTTTATATGTTTTGTTGCTTTCATTGCCCATTTTACGACTAAGACTACGATTTACTACTCTCGTACAATTATAACTCCTTTTAATCCATGTTCATACACACAGTTACAAATTGTTTATTTTTTTCGGTTTTGTAGTTCAACAGGTTTTTAGCTGCAAATGTTTGTGATGTTATTGTTAGTAAAGTGAAGTACAAGTATCCGTAAGTATGAATGTTTGAAAGTACTTGGTCTTATAAAAATATTAGGCCCCAAATCATGTCTCATTGTTTTTGCTTTTCTTTTGCTGTGGCACTATTTTTGTCACCATGTTTAACATTTTTAAGTTCTCTACGCAGAATTGCAATTAAAATAATATAATGAACGTACAGTACTGAGTATATAAATGGCAGCAGATATCAATTGGAATTCTTTCGGAAACAATTATTATTTTCCATTGAAAATTATTAACATTTTCTTATTTAACACTTTATAAGGGTCAGTTTTGGGTCGAGTATGTACTATCATTGCTTGATCCTACTAAAGTATATCATTTTGGAGTATACGATCGATATTTGTATGTTGTCCACCTTGGCTAAATTATTATAAATATTTTGATTTTCCCTAAATGCATCACTGCTACATTTTTAATCGTTGCTGTAACAACATTATGAAGATATTTTAGTATAAACCCTCAAATAATATTGTGCTTTAGTTTTAATTGTCTTGATTTGTTTTTATGTTTTCGGTTTTATTTTTTTCGTTACATGGTTTTCTGGAACAAGTTACCTTTTGACCACTAGCCCATGGGTTAGTTGTTGGCCAACATTTGTTAGAGAGATTTTTTATGTTGGTATGAAAATCTTTTACGCTGCCACTGTAAGTATTTTGTAGGTAGTAGTTATATGTATGTATAATGTGGTTAAATTTAATGTTATAATTTTATTACATTTCTGGTTTATGGACTCGACATCAAATGTACGTTAATACATACATTGGTTGACATTTTTCACAACATTTTCTTAGGAAACATGATTTAAGATCACTGATAAACACTTTAAATCGGTCATTTAATTTGTTCGTGTAATTGAGGCCATTGACTGTTGAAATTGTTTGAGGCATAAAATAAAATCATTGTTTTGCATAAAAGAATTAATAACTGTAACTATATGAATACAGATTGAAATTGAATGAATTTTGCTACTGTTGATTTTTAGAATGTTTGTAATTTCTACAATATAATTTTCGACCCTACAAGGTACTTAAGTATATATATATATATATATATATATATATATATATATATATATATATATATATATATATATATATATATATATATATATATATATATATATATATATATATATATATATATATATATATATATATTGGATTCTTATATATATTGGCTATGTGCGTCTGCCTGTTTGTTCATCTGTCTGTATGTTTGTTGAAATCAATTTTCTGAAAAACCCAGATATCTTCGCAATCCAAATCATTACTGGTTCAATATACATGGTTACGTTAGCTCAATAGGAGGATGTATACTAAATCAAATCGGAAGAAATATACCTAAGCCTCTATCGGGCCTATTGTGTGCTCTTTTTCATGGAAGAAACATTTACAACATTCAGTTTCCTGGACGTAATTCCTCAGAATTTTCCAATCAGTGTTCGTGAGGAATGTTATATCCTGAATAATTTCAGTCTCAAGATATTTGGATCTAACTTCGACGAATGTCCGACATTGGCAAGAGTTTCACTGTCCACTCCAAATACTCTACATTCGTCTGAATCCGCACGTCCAATTATGTATAATGTGCCCATCATACTAACCTTAGACTTGCTCATTTTGAAGAGATTTCTCGTCTTGCTCTCATTAGGGTCACCCCATAGAATCTTTGTGGTTCTACCCACCGTTTCATTATTCCAAGCGGCCTTAAGCCCTGTGGGCTTAACATATTTATTCTAATCCAATTTACGCATTTCGTTATTACTTGGACTTCTGCCTGGAATATTGTGTTGTGATTAGGTAAACGGTGGTATATTTATGTTTCTGGGTCTTCAATATAGAACCCCAGGACCACTTTGTATCCCAATTTATTTGCTCTAACGTTCCGCTTGATCAAAATTTCCGACATATTCTGTCTCTGGTATACGATCGGGTACGTCCAACGATGGTGTATAGCTTTCCAATGTGTCCAGTATACATTAATGACGAGTCCTATAACCGCTTTTGGCCAGTTCGCCTAAAGTTATGAGCCGTCCGGCTGTAAGTGGCGCCTCATATCTTAAATATGTTTCAATGGGTGGAATATCTAGCATGGTTTCCAGACCTTTGGTGCCTCCATTTGAATTTCCGGCCAAGGATTACATCTAAGTACGTAACTCTGGCATCTTCTTGCTCAGGAAACCGGGTTCGTATACTAAGAAATGTTTGTCTATCTTGTGAAAAGACAGATTTCCGTCTTCGTCGAGTTAACATTGAGGCCTCTCGGTTGAGCCCAGCTCAATGCTGTATTCAGAGCCTCCTCAGCTCTTCCTCACAAGTAATTTGAAAGCTTCATCTTAGAAGAATTACGACATCGTCTGAATAGCAGCCAGGTCGAAAACCTTTCTCGGTTAAGGTTCTTAGAAGGCTATTAATCGTCGTAAGCCAGAGTAAAGGGGACAAAATGTCACCCTGTACCCCGAAATACCCTTTTCTTGATAGTTATATCGTACATCTCGCAGCTTATCCATCTGTTTCTTATTGTATAGTTGATCCAGTTACGGAGCACAATGTCAACATAAAACTCCTCTAAGGATTGGATAAGAGTATCAATGTGTACGTTGTTGAGGGCATCTTCGTTATCAATATTGTATACTGCTTTTAAACGACTGCTTTTATCGACCAACCGTTCCAAGTTTTAAGCAGGAAGATCGTATGGCTTATCGGCCGCTAGGACTTTGGTGTCGCATAGCCAGGTTTTCCTGGTTTGGGTATAAATATTACCATTGCATCCTGCTATTTAATTGGGGTATATGTCAATTTCAAGCATGCAGATAAAATCTGTGAGAGATTTACGGAAACCAGTGGCGCCTCCATCTGCAAATGTGGCGGGAAAATGACATCCGGACTTCCAGCTTTATAAGGTGCAAAGCCTCATTAATCATGTCATATGTAATAATTATTTCTGTTACTACATCTGGCATCCAATATCTGTTTATTTATGGTACCAGGTGGAAATGAGAGTCCACTAGGAGTTTCATTGTCTACTCCATATCCTCTAGCCTCTTGCCCTTGTCATCGATTATGGATTCCAGTTGGACATTAGTTCTAGATAGATACCTCATATCTACAGAAAAGTTTCCAGGAGTTTCGTTTGGCTTTTAGAAGGATTTTCTTATATTCACCAAGTTTATTACGATACTCATCCCAGTATACTGCGGTTTTTTTACGCTGTGACCGAAGATTTTACCAAGGTTCCGGATCTCCCCGGTTTCTCCTGGACAGATTTCCGCTCTCGCAGAGGGCAGCCGTACTCTAACGATTCTGCCAGGGTACTTGTGAACTTTTCTACTTTGGCATCTATATCCTTTTTATTTCGACATTGAAAAGTGTCCTGTCCTAAACGGTTTCTTAGTAAGGTCCCGAAGGCCCAATTAGATTCAGACTTAGGCCTGTATTCAGAAAGAAGAATGTAAAACAATATTTAAAATTTTATATAAACAAGTTAGAGTGCTAAATTCGGCTGAGCCGAATCTTAAATACCCTCCACCAGCTACTTTTATATTAAGACTTTTCTAATTGGTCAAATATTTGTAGAAATAAGTTATCTCATGTCTTAAATTGAAAAATCCCAAGATTTAAACAGCTTAAATCTATTACAATTCCAAGATTTATTGAACATTACAAACGCAATTTTCTTTATATTTTTATAGCGCTTAGCGATATTTAGTAATTTGCATGTATGCATGTGTGTGAAAATTAAAGGATTTTCAAAATACATATATATAACCTACACAAATTGATAATGCAACTATTTAAATACGGTTAAAGTGCTTTCAGGGGCAGGACCTAGATATGACCAATTATAGTCCGATGGTAAAAAATCCTTTAAGCTAAATTTCTGTACATAAAAGCTATATTTCAGTAAAATTTTATATCTATATCGTAATTTAGTAATAAGTAACGTGTGTTTAAGTGATTTTCGGAAGGGAACCTTCTATGGGACCGACCGCACCCATGTTATGAGCCTTGAAATAGAATTTTTGTATACAAAACTAATATTTGTGGCAAATTTTGTATCAATAGCTTTATTTGGTAATGAGTAATGTGCGTTTAAGAGATTTTCGTAAAAGGACCTTGTATGAGAGCTATGACGAATTATATATAAAAACAAAATTTCAAAATTCTGTATCTATACCATTATTTGGTAATGAATATTGTGCATTTAAGTGATTTTCTGGAGGGGACCTAGTATGAGAGCTATGACCAAATATGGACCGATCGTAAAACAATTTTATAGTGTAATTTATGTATATAAGAGCAATAATTTTGCTAAATGTATGATATCAATAAAAAAAATTTTGAAATAACATTTATGTGTACAAAAATAGTATTAATGCCAAATATTTTATGGGTATCACTATTTCCTAATGAGTTATGTGCTTTTAAGTGTTTTCTGAAAGGCACCTTGTATAGCAGCTATGATCAATTATGGACCGATAGGAAAACAATTTCACAGTAATATTTCTCTGTATATGAGCAATACTTCTGCCAAACTTTATAGTTAGTAATGAGTTATGATCGTTTAAGTGATTTTCGGGAGGGGACCTTGTATGGGAGCTATGACCAATTATGGACCGATCGGAAAAAAATTTCACAGTAATATTTCCGCGCATATGTGCAATACATGTACCAAATTTTATATGGATATCTTAATTAAGTAATGATTTATGCGCGTTTAAGTGATTTTCGGGAGGAGACCTTGTATGGGAGCTATGACCAATTATGGACCGATCGGAAAAAACTTTCACAGTAATATTTCTATGCACATGGGCAATACTTATACCAAATTATGTATGGATATCTTAATTTAGTAATGAGTTATGCGCGTTTATGTGATTTTCGGGAGGGGACCTTGTATGGGAGCTATGACCAATTATAGACCGATCGGAAAACACTTTCCCAGTAATATTTCTGAGCATGTGGGTAATACTTATACCAAATTTTGTATGGATATCTTAATTTAGTAATGAGTTATGCGCGTTTAAGCGATTTTCGGGAGGGGACCTTGTATGGGAGCTATGACCAATTTTGAACCGATCGGAAAAAATTTTCACAGTAATATTTCTATGCATATGGGCAATACTTATACCAAATTTTATATGGATATCTTAATTAAGTAATGAGTTATGCGCGTTTATGTGATTTTCGGGAGGGGACCTTGTATGGGAGCTATGACCAATTATGGACCGATCGGAAAAAACTTTCACAGTAATATTTCTGTGCATATGGGCAATACTTATACCAAATTTTATATGGATATCTTAATTTAGTAATGAGTTATGCGCGTTTATGTGATTTTCGGGACGGGACCTTGTATGGGAGCTATGACCAATTATGGACCGATCGGAAAACACTTTCACAGTAATATTTCTATGCATATGGGCAATAATTATACCAAATTTTGTATGGATATCTTAATTTAGTAATGAGTTTTGCGCGTTTAAGTGATTTTCGGGAGGGGACCTTGTATGGGAGCTATGTCCAATTATGGACCGATCCAGAAAATGTTTCTCTGAAAGAATTCTATTGACATAAGATTTTAATTTGTAAAATTTTGTGAAGATATCGATATTGTGATGGAAGTTATTAACGAAAAACCCATTTTCCGGGAATATGTACTTTTGTATGGGAGGTATATGAAATTGTGGACCGATTCTGGCAATTTTCTGCACGGATCAAGATCTTGTATAGAAACGAATGTATGGTGATTTTCATGGAATTATCTTGCATAGTTTTGGAGAAAATTACATTAGAATGTGAAAAAAATGCTTATTTTTTTCGAGGTTGTTTTAAATTTTGATTCATAACTTTTCCCGATGTGAACCGATATTGCTCATTTTCAATACCAAACTGTACCGGATAATAATGAATATTTTGGGTGAATTTGGTTAAATTATATTGCTTCGTTTTAACGTGAGCGTGTTTTACACAGACAGACAGACAGACGGACGGACGGACGGACAGACGGACATAGCTAAATCGACTCAGAATTTCATAAGGACCCAGAATATATATACTTTGTTGGGTCTCAGATGAATATTTCTTGGTGTTACACACGGAATGACAAAGTTATATATACCCTCTATCACCACTGATGGTGGTGGAGGGTATAAAAACACTAACAAAAACTGAGTAGTTTTCATACAAAATTTTAAAAATTGTTTACGTTTCTTCTTTCTGAATTCGGGCATTATTCCGAATCTTTATCGGCTTTGGTGGTGGTCGTAGTATTTTTAACCTTATACACCGATGGTCTGAAAAGGAGTACTTATTCGAAACGCACCAATCCAGAATTTCGTTTATATTTTAATTCCATTGAGAAAATGAGCTTTATTACCTAGGCTACATTGTAGGAGTTGGCATCACAACCTATTACAATTTTCTATTTTTTTATTTATGCCTCTTCAACTAGTTTCAGCAGATCCGACGTTGGTGGTAGTGTCGGAGAATTAAAAGGCAGGTAAACAGATGCAAGATATATGTATGTTGCCACAACCTTGCTTCAGCACCGTTGCATCCGATGTTTCTCTTTTCCTTTTTCTCCGTCTAGCTTGACCTTCCTCGTTTATCGAGGCTTCTTTTAAGACAATCTTATCTTCGAAGTTGATTTCGCCAACGTGTTCGTCTTCGGATTATCTTCGGACTATTTCTCGCAGGATTCTGACTTGAGGTTCATTTAAGTGTAGTATGGCTTGGCTTCAACTCCTCGGGAGACCCGATTTTCTTTGCCTCAGATATTGAGAGAGAATCCGAGAATCCTTTATAGTGTCGTGAAATTGACTCACTATGATTTCCTGAAGCATCTTTTTCAACTTCCTCCTCTGTGCTTCTCTACTATTTCATTCTTATTGGGATTCGCTATGATGGTGTGGTTATTATCTCCTAAGGAATCAGAGTCGGAACCATCACACATGTTTAAAGTCTGAGGTAGCTGATAGGATTTGAAGGCCTAAAAAGCGGATCCAATATTTGAGGTTGGTCCCTATTTTTAAGATTATTTCTAAAGGTATCTTGGTCGAAAATCAATGTTTATGTGTTGTTGTTTGTATATTATTCTAAAAGTATATTATAGCAAAAATTGGTAAATGAATTTGTATTGTACATAGTAGATATAAAAATGTATAAACACCTATTGTACATTTTATGTATTTACATTTACGTACATAAGCAAGCTCCACCCATCCATCACACATTATACATACATATGTGCCATGTATGTACCCCTACTGTTTAAAAGTCAAACTTCCAAATAAATACGCATGTATCGACTATCGTCGGTTTTTATACACTACATATTAGTTTAATACCTGATTGGAAAGACACATTTCTCTAGAAGATAAAATTTTATTCAAATATTTCAAAATTAAATTTGAATGGTATTATTTAAGATATGTTGTACTACAAAATATTTGAAATCCGATAATTTATTTCCTAAATAGTAAAATATCATATAGACATTTAAAGACCTTTTTCCTTAAAAATATTTTTTAAAAATATGTTTCTGTATAACTTTAATTGATATGAATTTAAATTCAGTATATTAAAAAAATTAAAGAATTTTTGTTCTATATAGTAGCAGCACATTCCACGGGAACAATTGCATGTTTTATGAATAGAAATTTTAAGTTTGAATGAAAAAAGCAGGCGTTTTGTTGGCTGTTGAAAAGACAATTGAACAATTAAAAAAGTTGCTGACATGTAATACAGCACCTCCGCCTATAATTCTCGCTAAAAATCCCATCCTTCTTTATTACCTTTTGTCTTTCCTTTGTATTTTCTTTTTTTCGCTTAAAATTTGTATTCTATTATCTCAGCAAATGTTGTTGCCACAATTGTGGGTTCTTTCTACAGTGGGCTTTAAAGAGGAAATTGAAAAAGAATGTTTCGAAAGGGTTTATTTATTAAAATTATTCATAAAGCAACAAATATAATCAAATTTTAAAAATTTCTAAAAATATTGGTTCCTATTCTAAGTCGATTCCTTGATGACCACAGACACGTTATGTGCTATCAGTCAGACAAGATATCTTCCATTATAGGGTAACTTAATACGTGGACACAAGTGAGTATGAATCGCATTCGCCCATGAGCCTTATGGCATTAAATTAACATTACAGTTGTTTGGAATTAAAGACAACAAATTGTTTTTAAAATTCCACTGTGCGTTATCCATAAAGCGGTATCCTTCTACATGCATACAAAATATATCAGCAAATTTGTAAAACAATAAAAATAAAGTATTGCATTTCATTTGATAAGATGGGAGCGCTATTCGTTTTTAGGTTTCAATCCTTAATACAAGTTGGTTCCTGTTGGAGTTGCCACATAATGAATTTTTATTCAGATTTTTAGGTTTAAGATAAGTTTAAGCATTATGGTATACGCACAATTTTGACAAACGACGAATTTCGTATAGCACGACGAACTAGTCGACAAAAATTCGTTGCGTAAATTCGTCGAATGGAACACAATCAAATTATTCGTACTGCGAATTCGTTTCAATATTTGTTTGTTCGAAATTGGAAAAAGTAAGAAAAAGGAACAAAAATTATATTTTTGTGAATCTCCACGATTTTGATAATTTTAAGATCTTTAAAATTTATTCGAACATTATTTCGAAATTAGAAAATGTAAGAAATTGTCCTCGAAAAGAACTAAAATTATATTTTTGTGAATATCCCCAATTTTGAGATTATTTTAACAGCTTCAAAATTTTTTCGAACATTACTTCGAAATTTCTAACATAATTTTAAATATTCCAACATAACATTGTTGTGTCAATAAGTGTACTCCAGACTGCCAAATTTCAGACAATTCGGTCCACGAATTAAAAAATTTTTGAACTTAAGTTCGAATTTTGGAAAATTTTATTTTTAGTTTTTATGACCCAGAGATAATTTTAAGAGCATAAAAAATTTTTCGAACATAACTTCGAATTTTCGAATATTCGAACATAATATTGTATTGTCATTAGCTGTACTCACAACCGCCAAATTTCATCAAATTCGGGCTACCGGAATTGGTTTTAAAACTATTTTCCCCAATTAATACGTCGTTCGTCTGTGTAAGAAATAGAAATAAACCTATCGCATAGTTCGTTACGTACGACGAATTTCGTCATACGTAATGATTGTGTACATTCTCATATACCCAAGTGTGTTCTATTTCTGACGACGAATATTCGTTCCGAAAAATTCGTCGTTCGTCCCAATTGTGCGTATACTATTATAATTGGAATTGGGTTTTCATTTGGAGACCCTTTTTTAGTCCCTATCTTGGTCTATAACTAACAAAATTACATATTTACATAGAGATCAGTAAACTCTGATTGTTTGATCTTATGACAAGAGAAGTAGGCTCCAAAAATAAGGCACAATTAAAAATGATTCCGATTTAGTGTTTTTCCACCGTTTACATAAATATGTATTTGTTAGTATACTTCTATAGATCTGGCTACACTAAACTGCTACTATTAAAACTCCGTTTTAGTTTGAATACTGATGGTGGCACTAATTTGATAAGATAATTTATCTCCGCAGACAATTAAACTTAATTCGCATAGATTAGAGATATTGGAGAGAACAAATACGAAATGTATGTGTGTGATAGTCTGTGACGGTGTTGTAGATTTCATAATAAACATCCTCCCAAAACAGTTGTCTCCTTTTGCACAATTATTTATTCTAAATATTTCGCTTTATCATAAATGAGTCCCTGAGAATAAAACAAAAACAAGGGGTACTTCTTTTACTAATTCTTCTTTCAATAATATTTGTTTTTTGGTTTATTTCCTTTTACCGCATTCATCACAAGCGCGAGATGTGCATTGCAGTAGTTTGGAATCGTTGAGTACTATAGGTAACATCTCTCATCACATCACTATCATGGTCGGAGATCAAATTTCATCGTGATCATTTTTTATTGTTCTCATCATATCTCGCCACTAAATCTTACAAGAATAAAGGGATCATCGTTTAATAGACATCCATGGGTTCTTCAAAGAAATATGTTTTAAAAAATAAAAATAAATAAAAAGAACCTTTAAATAAAATAAGTTTTCTTGTATGATTTTGATGGGAAGTCCTTTGTGCGTAAAGATATTAAATTTTTAAGTTATTGGAGACAATTTATTATGTAATAGAATTTTAATCCGATTAAAATTAGTAGTTCTATATGAATTTATAAATGATGTTATTATACTGAATCCAAACTATTTTCATGCAATCAGTTTTTGGTGAACTATTATCATAGGCAAGGGAAACCGTATAATGGTCAACTGAAAGACCAAATTGTAATTTTTAGCAGGATTCTATAGTTATTTTTAGTTTGGATTCTAAGCTCATAACACATGATTAAGATGCCTTCGATTCTTGCATGAAAACCACGCATAGCGAACGAATCTTAAACCTTACATTGGGCACAGTATTTACACTTGAGCAGAAAGAACAGCTCTTAGTTCTTTCTGCTCAAGTGTTTAATGGAAAACAATGGAATCTAAAACATGGATGGATTATATAATACTGATAGTGAAGTTCTGACGGGATCTTCCGTAAAAATTTACAAAAAAAGAGAGGATTTGAATGCAAATGCTGTACTTTTGCATGACCATTTTCCAACTACATGAGGTCATTTGTTGGAAAATGGTCCATGGACCGTTTTTTTACGAAACATTCTTGAGAAACAATATTTATATTTTACAGGTCGCAGTTTTCTAGTATCATTTGTAAAATGCTCTATTCTCAATTCTGACACACGCAGCATAGAGCAGCATATTAAGTTTCACTGGACCCGTATAAAGCAGGACGTTCTCAACTTATTCATGGCAAGCCCTATCCTCACTTCGTTTAAAATATTTTAATTTGATATTTATACCCTAAACCACTATAGTGGGGAGGGTTTATGCGTTTGTTCTGCTATTTGTAACACTCCCAAATATTGGTCCTACATCCACCTTAAAGTAAACCAGTCGGTACAGAATCACTTTCGGAGTTGATTAAGCTATATCCGGCTGTCCGTCTGTGTGTCCATGTAAGCCTTGTGCGCACGCTACAGGTCGAATTTTCAAGATAAATTGATCAAGGACGAACAATATTGAAAATGGTTGAAATCGATCCATTATCTCGCCTAGCCTCCATATAACCGTACCGCCCCGATTAGGGTTTATGAGTTTATAATTATGTTAAATGATGAAGAATCCATACAAAAATCAGTAAAACTTGATAATGTCGATTTTCGTAATGATCGGGCCACATTTGTCCACTTTTTCATTGGAAAGTGAAAATTCACCTTTAAACACTAGTATCGCGATAAAATTCTTTATAAATTACTTTAATGACATCGTTTATCGCTCTACCAAAATTCATAGATATAGGGCCATATTTACCTTTGCCCCATAAAACCCCTATCTTTCAGAAAATCAAAATATCTTAAAATATTTTGGAATTAAGGTAAAATGCTTTATTATTAGAAAAATAATCCACATTTTTAACATATTCACTGGTGTAGGGTATCATATGATCGGCCATGACCGACTATACATAATAACGGTTTGTTTTCTATTAAATCATAAGCATCACAAGATCATCCAGAAACAATATTTTTGAGAATATCATAATCAGTTTATTTTCACTCAATCACGTCTCCACTATACTAAAATTGGAGGTTAAAGTTAAAAGTTAAAGTTAAAGTTAAAGATAACCGAGAATTTATAACATTGACTACATAATTTAATTTAAAATATATACTTAATCATAAAAATATACAAAAAGGTTATATTTTTATCTTTTAAACCTTTTTTAAAATTACTGATATTTTAATAAGTGGATTACAAAATCAACTTAAGACGAGTTATTAAAAAGATTATGGGATATTGCTAGTAGTAATATCTTTCCCTACTTGTTGAGCACATGGTGTAATGTGTAAATTTACAATATAAGTAAATATGAAGCACACTTCATTGTTTCTAATAATTGCTTGATACTTAACTTTTTTATTTTATAATTTAATTAGCACTACGATTGTTACAAACAAACCAAAAAAAACTTTAATATACTACCATTCCAACATTGATGTTCACGTCATGTTCATGACACATTCTGCGAAGGGGAAAATCAAAAGTCAAAAGGGAGTTTTAAACGCGTGCTGGTTAAATTAAACAAATATACAAATGTGTATTTACACTGTATTTGTAAAACTACATAATACATACATATGTATGTATGTAATTATGTATGTAGCTAAATTAGGGTGGCTGTTTTTGTTTGGGGCGAAATAGTGACATTTTATTAAATACTTACTACAGTTTCGTTCCCGTTTAGGACAATAATTCTCGCATATAAAATAAGAGACGGCGCGCCGTTCGCAACTGAGCGACTCACCAGTTTATTCTGAACATATTGGAACATATTGGTATACAGAAACGTCACTTAAACTCAAATTTGCAAATTTGAATAACTATAAAGAGTGCTTTTATAAGTTTATGGAATATTTCAAAGTTCCGACGAATTCCCATATATAACACCAGGTCTGGTCAGAAACGTCACTTAAACTCGATCGAATACCAGAAACATAAATTGTTGGAAATTTCATGAGAATGAGACATTGATTCTAGAATCTAGATAGAGGATAATGGTCAAATGAACATTAAAGCTAACACCCAGTGGGATTTTGCTGCTCCATTTTTTGCTGGGATTGAACGGCTCCAAGTTGGGAGATGTAATGGAACTGATAGCATACGGTTAGGATAATAAACGTCATTGGAGGTTTTTCATTTCATAGGATAATTTTAAGGACAGATCTAGTAGCGACCTATACTCTCTATTCACAGGATTGCGGGCACAACTAGAACAATTTGGACAAACGGAATCAGAAGATTGCTGAGCATACGTTGGAGATAATAAAACAGTTTATCTGAAAATTCCAAAACCTTGTATAAATTATATTTAAACATACACCTAGGCCACTATCGGGCCTGTTGTGCGCTCCTTTACATGAAAAAAAATTGTTCACTGAGTATATTATTTTTCAATGTTGTGCTCCAGAGTTTCACTGTCCTCACCACATGCTCTACATTCGTCTGAATCTGCACGTCCTATTTTTTGTATAGACGTGTTTGTAATCCTGTGTGTCTACTCAGAATACGTACCATCATACTTACTTCAGACTTGCTCATTTGAGATTTCTCGTCTTGTTCTCATCGGGGTCACTCCATAGGATCTTTGTGGATAATTTTAAGTATTTTAAAACATGCCAAAGGTGCTATGGGTTTGTGCTGATGTTTGTAACCTTTTAATGTAAATCAAGCTTTACACCGTTGTCAGATCTAAAAATATTGTCACAGAAAGCATTGTCATATGATTGTCAGACCGCCATTCAACAGCAAAATTGTCGAAAATCTGACTTATCAGACTTTGTCAGATCATTTTATATTTTCAGATGCGCGAGTTTTAACATCTGACAATGGCGACATTGACAGATAAAAAAACAAAAGCGAAAAAAATGCAAACAAACTGCTTACGCAAAAATAAATTCTGACAACTCTGACTACAGTGTGAACTGAAATTTTTTTTTCTCTCAAATATCTTGCAACCGTGTGAAGTGACAATGTACATTGTGGTGCAAATTTTTTATTGTTATGTCATTTGACAACTGTAATATAGCTTAAGAAATATGTAGACATTTAATATTCTGAGGCCACCCTAATGTACTTAGTCATATGTATGTGTAAATGTTTGTAATAGTGTGATATTGTAGAGTGTGGTGTATCGGACATGATGACGGACTATTTAACTATGAGAGTATTTACATACACACACCCAACTGTTCTGGGTAACTGTTTCAAAATCGGGACATTGATTACACGTTAGATTACCATTGTTATATTAAGTAATCAAAGGACATGTCAATAGCAAATTAACTAAACATCAATAAGTTAATAATTTTAATAATTTAAACATAACATATGACTAAATGATATACATTGTTTACTTTTAAAACAGCTGGGTACATATTAACAGCAACAACAATTACAAAATATAACTGCTACTATTTAAAACCATAAAGTCATTCATACAGATACTTAAGTACCTACGACTATCTGTCGATTTGTTTGAGTGAGTATGTTAATTTTATAAACTTAAGATAATTTTACATTTACGAGCACGATTAACTAACTGCCAGCAAGCGAAGAAACAAACAGAGGGCCAAACAAATTTAAGTTGATTGTTTACAAATTGACATGTGGCAATGGGGATGTATTAATTAAAAGACGGTGTCGTTGATGTCTTAATTAGTTACCACTAGAGTGACCATTTACATGAATAGAGAACAGTTGGAAAAATTCTGTTGTAAGATGAGGTTACAAATAGTTTACTTATTATCGTCAAACTTTTAATATTTCGAATATTTAATAAAAATTGGTGAATTTTCTCTCCAAGTATATTAAGGATCTAATTTATGCCATCGATACGGCTACAGAGAAAATCTGAGAACGTTAAATCTTAATGAAACTCTCAAGGCTCACATATCAACTGTAACAAAGTCGAAATGTAAAGCAGGACTCTGGAATTGTGCACATTTTTTTTTAAAAGAGTTCCGACGGGGTTTTCACAGTTCGAGACAAGTGCTCTGCGACTCCTTGACATAGACGAAGTTGTGGATAAATTTACTCATTTGCTAAAAGAGAGCTTTGATCTATCATGTCCTGTAAATTTAATGATGAACCGGGAACTTTGGATTTAAAGGTCGGCGTTTAGGAAATTGTTTAATCTCACGGGACTATATGCAAATTTGAATAACTATAAAGAGTGCTTTTATAAGTTTATGGAATATCTCAAAGTTCCGACGAATTCTGGCCCACATATATCACACCAGGTCTGGTCTGGCGGTCACGCTTTGCAATATTCCGGGTGATGAACTGGTGTTTTTTTTTGTCCGATATTTTCAAGAGATGTCTGTAATATTGTAATATCAAAATCTGACGAATTAGCCAGATAGGATTCTGATCTAGGCTCTGATAGTAGCTTTGGGTCTGCAAAACCTCACATTTGCCACTATTACAGGTTTATTTCCATAAAATCAAAGACTCTAGCAAACGGTCCTAGCACGATAGGATGGATTACAGAATCTTAAATGCGCTAAGAGCACTATTAAGATTAGATAGGACGAGTTTAACGGTTCATGTAAAAGTGATAACAGGCCAGTCACTGCACAATTGTAAACTTTCTAGGTGATTGGGTTGGCAATAAATGGGTATTCGTAGTTTGTGTTGAGACAATGAGTAGTGGAACAAAACTTCCTAACAAAATTATGTATCTCAAACATTAATATTTTGTTACTGCTGGTCACCCTAAAACCATCTATTACTGACGAGAGAACTTAGCTAAACTATTAGCTTTAAGATGGATATTAATAAACTTCCGGTGAGTTTTCCGACTATTTTACAAACATGCGTTATTCCGACAATATAAATATGTGTATATGTATGTGTGTGGGAGTGATAAAATGATTTCAATTAATAATAAAATATTTATTGGATTTTAACAAGCTGGTGGCAGCACTTTTTAACACCTAATGCTATAAAGAGGGGGCATCATACAAACATACTATATAACTATTATATGTATGTAAGTATGTCAGAAAATAAAGTTGTTGTAACAAATATTAATGATGTTTAACACATACAAATGATCAAATGCATACAATCGTACAAAATTCACTCTCCTAATGTGCATGTTTGTAAATTAGACTGTAAAAAGGATATCTTATTAAAAGTGGCTGGGTTTTGAGGATGAATAATTTTTTATCACTTAAATTGTTATAAATGATTTTTGTCGTTTATTAATATTATGGGAAAATTTTAACAGTCGAAAGAGCAACAACAACAATCTCATATTCACTATAATAATTTCGCAATTCCGTTTACTCAAAATCATGTGTAATTTGACCCCATTTGATGGTTGCTTTTTAGAAAATCCTTAACAACACTTTTATGTAATAATGATGCACTTAATCTTCTGGTATCCTGACTGACTGACAGTTTGTTATTTGTTTTTGTTTCTTGTTTTTTCTTTAGAAAGACAAAAGCTATTGTGGTGAAGAGTGAATGAAGAGTGAGTAGAAATATTATTCACACACCAACAACCTAGCAGCAAGGATAATTGAGGGCTAAAGGGAAGGGAGTGCAAAAATATTTCGCACGAGTTATTTCAGCTCAATGAAAAATGTTTACAATTTCAACTACAACAATGAGTAACGAACGGAAGCTTTTAAAGGTGAGGGTTGTATGGGTACAGAATAAATGTGTAAATTAATGAAAACTCTCAACTGCACCCCCCCATTCTTTAGACTTTCACATGAAAACATTTCATTTATAAGATTTGTTGGCCCATTTCTTGGTTTCCTTAAGGAAATACCCGGAGATTGATGTATGTGTATGGTGTTCATATGTATATGTATACATAAGGATGAAAGTCTCAAACATTTTTGGTTATTTATTAGTATGGTGTATGGTTATATGAAAATGTATGTGAAACATGCAACCCACACTTTTTTACCAAGTTCTTGTTTTTTGCTCTCTTTAAAGCCAAGCATTATTAACAAGTAACAATTCATTAAATGATTATGCTTCAGATACTGTAGTCCAACCTTTCTGTCAATATAAAAGGATGTGGAAAAAATAGTCAAATGAAGTAGATTTTATCAAAGGCCAACAAATTCAAACCAGAAACCAAAGTATACATAAAGGAAAGTATATATAAAGGAATCTTAATCTGATTTCAGAATTTCTCCATCACATCAGGTTTTCGATATATTGTGTCCTAAGTGGTAAACCGGATACATGTATTCTATGGACTTTGTTTCACTATGCTCATAGAACTTTTGGCATTGTATTGTTATAACGTCCATGGTGCGCCAATATGTCACATTGAAAGTTTAAACAATACTAAGCACAGAAATTTCTCCTTTTGGAGAATACCTAACACATTAAAGACCGATAAGAAAATCTGTTGGCACCTTGGAACGAGCAAAGTTTTTTTTGGACCACCACACAGGGGATAGCACCTACTCAAGCAGTGTGATATGTTGGAACAAGGAAAAGTGAGGATAGATGCAGTCGAATACATAAGATTTGCATTCCATTTTTGGACAGTTATAAGAGGTGGAAATAGTTCTAGAGTCTTCCTTATCAGATCGATTATTTAGGATAAAGTATGCCGATTATGTAACAAGTTATTATGCAATCAAAGCTGGTATTAGCTAAGAAGTGTTCTTCTGTAACATTCAATTTTGTAAACATCCCACAGTCTGATCACGCTACATACCTTGGATAGACGTTATACTTGGTGTCGGCACATAGAGGTGGCGTGTCATAATGTCCATAGACCTTATGACACACCATAAAGTGACATAATGGATATTATGTCACTTTTTTAAAATGCCATAATGTCCATGGATATTGTGACATTTTTAAAACAGAAATTTGTTTAGAATTTAAGAAAGGGACACACTTATCCCGAAAAGTAATGGTCCTAAATTTGGTATATGTTGCATTTTGGATTTTCCCTTTAAAAAGTGTCCTGGATAGTAGGCCTTCGGCCGGGCGTAGCAGTTTCAAACTCTGAGTTATTTCGAATATCGGCTTCGCTAAATTAAGTCTTTTTTTTGACAAATGGATTCTTTGAAATCCATGGACTTTATGTCGCATTGCTCATGGACATTGTGACACTTTGTCCATGGACGCATTATGACTCAATTAGTGTGACATAAGGTCTATGGACATTATGACACGCCACCCACATAGAGGCCAATTGGACCAGATATAAAATCTACTACGTAGTGGGCCTACATTGCTAATCAACCAGTAATCGCATCATTTTAGACAAAGGAACATATCACAGAACCATGGGTAAAAAACTATTTGGTGCCAAAGTTTTGCTATCACCGTTATAAAATATAATGTTTATGTTTCTTAATCATTATTAGCGTGATATGTTTCCATTTCGCCCTTTCAACATTTTTCTTCGACATACAAACATATTACATGTACATACATACATATATATATATTCTTACACATCCTTAAGTCATCATCATAATATTTATTTGTATAGATATTGCAAGTTCACACAAACACTCATGTTTGTACATTGTGTACGCTGGGAATGTGACTTTGTTTGTCGTTTATGGTACTTAAATGTTGATAAGTGTTTTTCCATTTTATGATATTCCGGTTGTCATTGAATTTACAGGATATCGCACAGATATTTAAACATTCCTTGCGAATTTCCGCCACTTCAATATGTTTTTGCAATGCAGCAAAACATATTTGTTGTTGTTGTTCTTATCGTTATTGTTTTTTGTAAAATATTTACTCACTTTTTGACGGGGTTATTTACGGTGTTAAAAAATAATTTTAGTACCTTGTATTGTTGTCAAATATGCGCACAGATGAATGTGTTTCAATGTATCAATATTTAGGGATTTTTGAAAAGATCAAATCAACTGATTGATGACATTTACCGATTTTTTAATGTTTATCAAAGGACATTTATATTTATATATGTATATGTAAGTATGGTGTGGTTTGGTATTGCGAAAATAAGATTTAACATAAATTATTAGATTTATATGTAATATTTTTTTGTATTACTTTTGATGTTTGTTTCATTTTTATTTATTATGCAAATTTCAAAATTTATTAACAAAACAAATACATTCTTCAATTTGGTATTACTGCGAAAATAAGATATAATGAGTTTTTTGTGTTTTTGTCTAGTTTGATAGATTATTATAAGGATACAGACAAGTTGCAAAAAAACGGAATTCAAAATTCATTATTTAATTAGCTGTAACTATTTTTATCATCATCATTATTTTATTATTATTTGTAGGTTAGGTTAGGTTAATAGGAGGATGTAAACTACAGCAAATTCGAAGAAATACACCTAGGCCACTATCGGGCCGGTTGTGCGCTTCTTATTATAAAAAAAATGTATTAGTTTTCAATGTTCAGAAACTCAGTTTTCTGGACGTAATTCCTAAGAATTTTCCAATCATTGTTAGTCAGGAATGTTATTTCCGGAATAACACCACTTCCAAGATAATTGGATCTAACTTCGATGAATGCCTAACAGTGGCAAAGAAATGCTCCAGAGTTTCATTGTCCTCTTCACCTGCTCTACATTCTTCTGAATCCGCACGGCTAATTTTGTATATATGTGCTCGTATGTGTCCATTCAGAATACTAACTTCAGACTTGCTCATTTTTCTCGTCTTACTCTCTTCAGGGTCACCCCATAGGATCTCTGTGGTTCTCTCACCCATATTTTTAATTCAGCTTTTGTTGAGTCGAATGGTTTTGCGTTCGTCAGGTTAACTCAGGTTAGATTCGCCTTTTTGTTGCCGACTACTTCCGAGGGGCCAGGTATTCATATGTACCGACTACTTACCTCTGGGAGAGTATTTAGTTAAAGATTTCTTACAATCCAATACGGTCTTAGATTTAATTCTATCACCTGATATTGCCTTAATGGCCTTCTGGCAGTGGCCATGTAGACGCCATATTTATTCTAATCCAATTTACGTTATTGCTTGGACTTCTGCCTGGAAGCTTGTGTTGTGATAAGGTAAACAATGGTATATTTCTGTTTCTGGGTCTTTAATATAGAACCTCAGCCCCACTTTGTACACCAATTTAGAGCCATCTGTCTAGCAAAGGATTCCTACTGCTCTAATGGTTAGCTTGACCAAGACATTCTATCTGGGATTAGCGTTTCAAAGTTTCTGACATATTCTATGTCGGCTATGCGCTCAGGGATATCCGATGATTGTGTATAACCTTCCAATGTGTCCAGTATACATTGATGACGTGTTCTATAACCGCTTTTGGCAAGTTTGCCTAAAGTAAAGAGTTGTTCGGCTTTAAGACCGCCTCATATAATAAATATGTTTTAATGGGCGTAATATCTAGCAACATTTCCAGAGCCTTGGTTGAAGTAGTACACATGGCACCACTTATATCCAAGCAGCATGTACGCTGAACTCCATTTGTAACACATCAAATATTAGTCATAGACCCACAAAAGTATGTATATTCCGGTTATTGCCATGTCTTAAAGTACTGAAATGTTCTACAAATATTGTTTATGATAATGTTTCTTCATATGGGGTTCTTAACCTAATAAAATTTTATGATAATTTAAATAATTAAAATTAAAAATTTAGGATTGATCCATAATTAAGTATTAATGTTTAGGTTTTGTTTGCAACTTGTATTTAAGCACTATGTTAGACATCTTCTGAACATTTCTCTCACAACTTTGTGACATCCGACAACCGTGTATACATAGCTTTCGAAACCAGTTGGTAATGCAAAATCTTATCAACTACATATATGTCATTAGTTTTTATCACTAAAACTAGTCGCAACTGTGTGGCTAGAGATCTTTAGAAGTTATCGTGAAACTAATTTCCTCGACTATTGCTTTCCTTTAAAATTTAATGGATTTTCAACAGTGTTAATTTCAAGTCAATAAAATATGCCCTAAGTGGACTTAAATACAAGATGTTTATATACTTGATGAGATTTACCAACATCATCAATGAGGCAAACAGTGGAGCACCCAAAGGGGGTACTTTTGTAGAACTCAACTATGAACTTGCCTTTCATGGAACTTAAGTCTATGGTATTCAAAACTGTCGTGTAACCAGACGATGTTTCCGTAGCAGAATTTGACAAATAAACTTATTACTTGGTATTACTCAAGTATACTAAGTTCAACAAAAATAACCTATGTAATTTTTATAAGGTCCTGAAAATTATTATTTCTTTTCCAAGGAATTCTTCCTACCTTAGCACTCATTACCATCATAGGTTATTTTTGTCATAATGAACTGACTAAATATTGATAAATGGCGACTGTCCTCAATCTAATTTGGTTCTTGTCAGACATCTCTAAAAATAGAACTGTATTGGATTCCGTGTCATCAACAACTTGATATCTGCGGATTAACTCGAAAATGACTGATTCTTGAACAAGCACATATAAGGTGATCCAAGTTGGATACCAAACGGCGAGGATAATGAAGCCAATATTCAAATTTTTCTTCGTGCATTGATTTGATTTGCAATATATAATTCCAGTCTTAATTTGAGAGTTTATGTTTGGTATTTAAAAATACTTTACTATGGAAATAAATTTCATATTCAATCAATTCTCATTTGAGGTTTATATCGACATTTATATTTAAGCTGTCTTAAGAATTATACAAACAAAAAAATCATTTATATTTTATCCTTGGAAAATAAAGTCGCAAAGTATGATAACAATGTATTTAAAATAATACAGCATGTATTTTTCTGGATAAAATATATAAAAAAAATATTTGAAATTGTTTCCCTTAACTTAAGGAAGACAAAAGTTGTTATCGAATGTTGCACCCAACAATTTAAACCGTCAACATTTACACAAAACGAGGGGAAAAACACTTGGAACACTAAAATATGTCAACCAAATAAGTACACTTGAAAAATTTAACTAACTAGTGGCATAATTACAGGTAGATTATCTTCATCCATCCAGCCAGCCAGTCAGCCATCAATCCAATCCGAACTACCGATTCGGATAACTAACTCTACAGCAAAGACAACGAAATGATTTAAAAGAGGCATGTTGTGTCAACATGAGAATTCGCACTTGTCAACAAGTACACAAATACAATACAATATTCGAATTGTCAGTCAGTCAACTAGCCAGACAGCCAGCTAGTCATCCATTTAGCGATTATACCCCACTGACATCTCTACCACCAGGAATCGGCATCACTATCAATTGTTCAGACAAGAACAAAAAAAAAAAAAAAAAACTCGTACTTACTACATGCGAATATACAATGGATCAACTGAAAGTTTAAGCAAAAACCTGTCAACAACTGCGAAAAATTGTACAAATTTTAAACATACCACTAAACGTATTAATCTCTTTTATTTTTTTGTAAACTAAACGAATGAACATTTTACTCGTATTTATTATAATGTTCCCAATTGGAAATTGAAATGAAAATTCTCAGCAAAAAACTAGTAATAACTTTCAATTACATCCACTTATATGTTAACATAATAACATTTAACTCATTACTTGTAAGTGATTATGTAAGTACTTTTAACTCCTTACTTGGTAGCAAACTTGTTTGGATGGTAGATACTTATCAAATCATAAACGAAGTTGAATAAATTTTCATTCATGATCTTGGCTTTTGCTGAGATCAGTGGATGATGCAAAGTGCGCCTTGTCCGTTGCTAATACCTCTATTATTGTATAGATACATCGGATTTCATTAGCTTTATAAGTTTAATACATATATTCCACAATGTTAATTGGATTTATTCCCCTTAATTCATAAAGGTTCTGAAAAAATAAGAAAGATAATAATGCAAAACATTGATAGAGTAAGAGGAAAGTATTCCACTTCTCAAGTAATGTCATTACTTATCCTTATTTTCTTTATATTAATAAGAAATAATTTTCTTACACATTCATTTCCAACTGGTCATTGTTAATATTGTCACAATATGCTTGTGTGTATGTAAGTATAATTAACAACAGTATGGATCAATATATAAAATTTTCGTATTATTGATACGCAGGAGGCTTAAGAAGATTTTATTGGTGCTGTTTGTGCTGACTTTGGTAAGAAAATTCAGTTTAAAGTGGCAAGTGCGGTATTTAAAATTTTCTTGGAAACTAAACAGAATATTCATACGAGTACAATGCATCATGTACGTTGCATTGATGGTGGTTGACAATTGTTAAATACAATAACAATTTTTTTTTATATAAATATGTAAGTTGATTTGCTATATTAGTACACTCTTAAAATTTTCTTTACTGTAAATTTGATCAAACTTGAAATGTATTGATTCGATATTCTATAATAATATCTAGCTTTGTCTGACCTTGGAGTGTACTTGGGGCACTTGGGATCTATCGAAAGACTTCAATGCCAATCGTTTGTATGCTTAAAATATTTGATCGGATAAAAAATCCAAATTTTTGCAAATTTGGTAGTTCGGTTAAATTTTCACCAGTGTTACTACATCCATTGACAAACAAGTAGAAATTGGACCAACTTTTGCTCAGAACTGCTTGAAATCCCTTCATCTATTGACTCACTACTTTACTCATGTAACGAACATATTGAAAGGATCGGCATATCCATATCCGTTAGTGTTCCTACATCCATTGACAAACAAGTTGAAATTTAAACTAACTTTTGCTCACAACTGCTTGAAATCCCTTCACCTTCACATTTGAAATAATCGACATATCCATCCTTTGCCCTAATCTACCGGAAATCGTGAAAGTAATCACCACATTGAAATGCATTAAGGCCCCTGGGAACCAAAATATTTCCTCTGAGTTGCATAGAGTGTCGCCCAATATCAGCTCTCGATTACAATTTCCGATTATCCAGAAATTCTGGAATTCTTGCACGTTGACCTTAATGAAGGTGTTATTGTAAAAATTCGGAGAAAAGTTGACCTTACAAAATGTTAGAACTGGAAGGGGATAACCTAATTAAGCATGATCTTGAGCATGGAAGATCCTCTTTTGACCACGCAAATAGCCTTGGGGTAATCGTCAAAAAGTCCGCAGAATGGCGCTCATGTATCTATTTTATGTTCAATGACTTTTAAAAAAGTCTTTAACACCCTTTCACATGGAGTGGTTTGGTCAGCGTTCCAATACTAAGGAGTACCTAAAAACCTTTATACCGACGCATATTGGCTAGTCCTGCATGAGAACAAAATGGGGACAGAATTGCTGTTGAATGTTACAAAAGTCAAGAAAGGCTTACAGAGGCGTTTGAAAAACTTCGACTACGATTAGAAAGGTCCAGGAAATGTCCGAAAGAGTGGGACTGAGAATCAAAGCGGTGAAAACCAAAATGATGCGAATCAACGCCTCCAAAACAGAACCAGCGAACAGTAAAGCGAATGATCTAATCATTCTTAGGATCGAAACGATCGTAACCTATTCTCAAACTATAAATGGGTAAGATTTTCACCTTTCTTGGTATGAAGGTTGTGGTTGTGATATAATGTGCCCAGTGGGTGAAGCAGGACTGGCACTGTGGGATGAACCAAATGTAATGCTACGGTGTCCATTGCAATTATTTATATTGGCGCATATTGCCGAGTGCTATATGGGAACAACATGGGGACAGAATCGCTATTGAATGCCACAAATGGAGGAATAAGTTGGTGCTTACAGAGGATTTTCAAGAGGAGAAAAGGTCGAGGAAATGTTTGAAAGGGTGATACTAAAAATCAGCGCGGCGAAAACCAATATGATGCGAATCAATGCATCCACGACAGAACCATTTCTTATTAAACAACAAACGATAGAGGATATAACCTCCTTTATGTATCTAGGTTGCACGATTATGACAACCGATGGTTTATCCTGGATAAGGTAAGACAGGCATTTGGCCTACTAAGCCCCGTATGGCGATCATTTCAACTGTCTAGTAATAAAAAGCTTCAAATTTTCAACACCAACGTGAAGTTCATATTACTTTATTATATTGAATCGTGGAATATTGCTCCGAAGAACACCAATAGCATTCAGATTTTTGTGAACAGTTGCCTCGAAAGAACACTGATGTCTGGCACACCGCCCAACAAATTCCTATTCATACAGAAATACACACACTTAGAAAACCTTCAGATGACATTACCAGAATGTCTATATATTGGAACTACCCGGGCCAGAGACGCATTGTTAGACCTGCCCATATATGGAGAAGACAGCTCGACTATGAAATTAGATCTTCAGGACATATTTGGAGTATAAAAAAATTAGAGGGATGATTGGAACATATAGGAGATGTATTTTTTGTTGGAACACAAAAAAGTATGTAATTAACTAACTGGAGTCTTTCATTATTTCATTCATTCCAATATATTATTAGAAGATTGTTTGGGCCGATATAGAGTAAGAAACCGGTTCCTATCTGGAGTCTTTTGAAATCAAAATGGTTACATAATTAACTACCTGAAGTCACCAGTTACATACGAATATGCTTTGCGAAAAACTTTCATTTGTTTGAGAGATGCTAATGGTCTCGATATGTAGTTTTGGGATGTTTCTCACAACCATAACGACAATCTGTCGGAGACCAAGAAACATGACCGTCAACTGATTTATACAGTGTTAGAAGTGATGACATTTCTAACGAAATATTGCGTTCATCATTTCTTTAGGTGTACTTAGCTGGCAGTTTAGTTCGTAAACTCACAACAGTAATGAATTGAAGATAGATATTATGCCAACTTTGTTGGCGGCTGTTTGTTAAATCGATCATTTTTACACTCGATCACTGTGGGCCACAACAATGTAGGGGTCTATACTCGTACATACTATTCTTTTTTTTTTCTTCCAAAACTGAACTAGTTAGACACAGTGGCAACTTGTTTCAAAATGTGGCGGTCTCCGTATGCGTGTGTGCATTTATTAATGCACTCTTTGGCATTTGTGGCATGACGTTAATTAACTACTGCCGGTCGATCGAACGAACGAAAGAACGGATTGGAACGTTTAAGCTTGTATCAGTTGTGTGTTAGTGTGTGTTATGCGTTTATTTAAGTGTGTGTGTGTGTGTGTGTCATTTGCAGTATACATAAGTGATCGATCGGTTCGCTCACTTTGTGCAGTTTGATTTGTTATTGATCTCTTTGATCGTAAATGGATGTGCTGAAGTGAATGTTTGTGATGTTGGCCGACAGGTGCTCTCTGCCACTTTTCAGTAAAATAAAAAAATTAGTTCACGTAACTTGATTAGACTTTTAAAGACTTTCTCAGAACTGTTGTGGTGAAAATCATATCTGATTCGTAACCCAAGAGTTTGTGTTTCTGTTGAATTTTCCACGTCTATCCGTACATAATAATTTGTTGAATGAAGTGAAGATTGTTGGAAAGAAAAGAGATACTTTCGACTCCTTGTTGCTGTTAGAGTAAAATGAATAATAATGTATGCGAGCGTGTTCACAACATGAGCGTAGTGATATTAAATTTGTAAAAAAGGAAATATGTATTTTCTTATATTTTCTTTTGAATATAGTTTTTTATGGATATCTATTTATTTTGAAAAGTATACAATCATGCTTTATTTGGCTACGCTTATGACAAATAAATATAACTAAACGCTAATTATGAGGTGAAGTCATTATTACTTTTAAATAATTATTATACAAGTATTTTTGCATTGAGTAAGCCAATTTGTTTATAAATATATTAAGTAGATGACATGATCTTCATACTAATCAAAAAAAATCACAGTAGGTATTATATAAAACTTACTGTTTCTTATTTTTTTTTTGTAGAATTCTAATGTGTTTTCTGCACACTCTGTGTTTTTATAGCCATGACATACTCATATCGTTAAGATAATTGCTAAAATGAACACACAATAAACAACAAACTACTGGTCTTGAAAACCGGCACCATCACCAAATATTATTTTTAACTGTCATCACATTCATAACACGATGGATGGAAGTTTTTAGTAGACATGAATCTTTACTCTCTACTGGTAAAATTATACATTGCATACTACTCTGCTCATCTACTACTTACTTTGTTCTATAGGCATATTTTGTAACTTATTTTGCCTCTGTTAATGTTAAAGAAAGAAAACAAACAAAATAATTTTTAACTGATATATATCTTTATTATTAAAGATACTTGTGCTTGTTCTGTACCGAGGAATTAGTTGATCATACATAGGCATACTTATATACATACAAATACACCCATATAAACGTTCAGTTATATTTGCAAAATTGTAGGCAACTATTCACTCTACAATGCTTTTTACTTTTACCTGATAACTATACTACTGCAGTATACAATCTATACTATTTCACGTAGTTTATAGTTCTTTTTATAATAGAGATCTCAACATATACTTCGTTTCGGCAACGGGTAATATAGAAATCAGAACGATCGATAAACAAGTGCTACCAGTGATATGTAAATTCTAGTTAGCTAACTCTACTCACGAGATATTCTTGACTCTTGAAAGTGAACGTTAAATGTTTGGCCATATGATCGATGGACAGTTAATTCGCTAAGATTGTTGTTCACGATTCCGAAGTACCGCCTAAATTTAAGACAATACCTGTTGTATTCATTTTAAATTCTGAGTTCTTATTATATTTGTGATTTCAACTGGTTTTATTTAAATTTGTAGCTTTTTGCAATCGTACTCATAAACGAATTCAAGAACCCCCGAATTTGTCTTGACTTCGTTATAGTTTAGCCGTTAGTCTGGGATTCTTATGATTAGTTGCAATCAAGAGCCCTCCGAATTATGATTGTCCTGAGTTTTTCTTGATTGTGTTGTATTCGCATTTGGTCTAGATCAAGAAAAGAATTTCTGAAGGATATTTCTTTTAACGAAGCGATCATAGAGCGAGTAGAAATTCTCTAACTAACCAAGTAATCCGACGATACTATCCGCGCTATACTATTACCGACAAACCTATTACCCATTTAACTCCACCGTCAACATCAGCACAATTCTCATTTAATTGCAGCTCTCGAATATCATTGTTCAACTTCATCGAATTTGTCATCGTAAGTGTAAGGAGTTAAACAATCTGGTTTAATGACAAACCGGTTAGTGATTTAGTCGGGAGCTTTAAAATTTAAAATCTACTATTTAAAACCGCAAGTCTATTTTCAAGAGTTTCTGATGGAACAACATTAGCTGCTATGCGTTTGTGAGTCAAGACGCAACACTGAGTCTTACGGGCGTTGAAATCGACTATATATAGATGGTTACTAAGTCTTGGTTGAGCGATTCATTATGCCTCATTGGCCTAATCTCCAAAGGGATTAGGGATTGAATGAATGAATAAGAATGACATGGCAGATGTTGCTGTCATCGGCGTAAGAAAATATAGGGTTGGAAGTTTGACAATTAATGTCGTTTGTGAAAATATGAAACATAGTAGGTGAAGACTAGCGGTAGCCCTGAACTCTTTTGATGAAATCCCATCTATAACAACTCGTATAGATGTCGAACTGCTTTACTTAAACACCTGCCCTGTTGGCCTTATTTCATGATGGTACTTTTTCAACCATAGGGTGACCTGATTAGACTCACCACCGTCCCTTGGTGCAATTTTTGTACATGTTTCTGCCCTGTTGCTTAACTTCTGAGATACAAAAACATCACTTCCTTTTACAACCACTCAGATGGGATGGCCTCTTTTGAGTAAAAAAGAGTAAAACCTCATCATACCCGTACAATTGAGTAAAATTCAATGGTATCACTTATATAAGATACCTTTCATCAATCACTATTTAACCCAGCACACTTCTCATTTATCCGACACAATCATAGAGAACAACATTCGACAAGCTCACTCTCGGATAGGTAAGGTTCATTCACACTACGGATAGGTAAGGTTCGCATACCCCTAAATTCATACCGTTCATATACACTTAACACCAACTCATTTCCAACTATTAGTCCAGCAGTCTCTCCTCTGCACCGAACGGACAAGACAAAGTCCGAAACTTTGCCTTGCGGGCTACCGGTTCCCGTAGTACCAGATAATGTAATTCTCTGCTTCGTTCTCATGCTAAATCATTCCAAGGAAAGATCGAGGATACATTTGATCATAACTGGTTTATAGTCCCAGCAGACTAGAGGTATAGGTCGCACCTCTTTTCCCCGATATTGCAATAACACTAAGATTAGGGTCTTTCATCAACATGTAATATGCCTCGGGGGGAATAACTCGTATAGTGTGATCTCTGAGAATGCTCGAAATAAATCGAGAGAAATTATTATCAATACCAAATGCAATTAGTTTTAACAGAAGTGTCCATGTCGTGGAAATATATAGGGCCACCACTGTACTTTCGCCAAAATACTTTGGAAAGTCCTGAACACATATAGTATTTGTGCGCTAATTATAAGTGTTCTTAACCTCTATCCATACATATGGTCCAGGATACTTATGTTTGATATACATATGTTACAAACCAAATAACAAACTAAATTCTTTAATAATAAGATGATAAAGAAATATTTGACCAAACTGTAGTAGTTAACTTTTGTTTAAACTTTTACTTGTTAATTTTAAATTCTGTTTCGCCCATTTGTCATCAAAACAAATAATAAAAAAAATATATAAACAAACTGAAAGAACGAAAAAAAATTAAACGGAGTAACAACTTTGAACATTGCGCATGTGCACCTTTTTTATTGCTGTTACGTGCCACGGACAGGAGACAATGAAAAATTTGCCATAAAAATGACAGCATTTATGTGTTTGGTTATTTGTGCGCTCTTTTGTGGCCGTTCCATAATGACAATTATATGGATTCGGTTATTTTATTCAAGGAAAGCGAGTTGAACTTTTAAATCACTTTTTTATGAGTCTTCAACTGATTGTTCATATTGTTGATGTGATTGTTGTTGTTGCTGTTGATGTTTCTGTTTTAGTTCCGAATTACTTTAATCGAGTTCTTATTTATCTGATCATAAATACATGTGGTGGAGATTTATTCGTTTTTTTTTCTGTGACGGGTTTTATCTGTCGGTGGGGGAATTATTTCAGTTTTTTTGGTTTGTTTTTATTTTTGTAGATTTTGATGGGTCTTCTCTAAGAATTTTATATAAAATTATTACGTGTTAACAATATTTAAACATATTATTAAACAATTTCTTTAGCAGTTTCATATTTATGACGTAAATTTATAAAGAATTTAATAGTTTTTTTAAGAAATCTTTATTGATGTACTTTTGTAATAAAACACATATTTAACAATAAATAACGTTAACAATGTTGTAATACTAAACAGAAGTCTAAATTAAATGAGTTACAAATTTAATATGATTTGAAAGTTAAAGAATTTGAAATATTTACATTGCTATTCATAGAACAATGAACATTACATTATATTGCACCCCGTTAGTAATTATTCTAAATTGAAATTAAATGTAATTGTTGAAGTAATTACTTTTTCAATATTGTGTTTAGTTTCATTTTGACAAAACCGCATAGTTATTGAGTACTGTATTTAGAAAGTCTTGATTAGATTTAAACTAGGTTCTTGATCCAAGAGATATTGCTAATTACACTGCTTCATTCCTCTTGCCTTTATTAGTTTTAATAGTTGTATAATTTTGGAGATCAAGAGTTCGATTCCCATTAGAAGCACTGTTATGTGTCAATAGAATGGGATGTTAAATTCAGTTATAATGAGATTTGTAATTGTATTGTTATAACAGTTGAACTTGTGTGCGAAGTTATATACTGTTCATTGTAGTGCTTAATCGGTAGGATGAATTCTGTTCTTCCCGATGCCGAAAGAAGAAGAGGCTTATCTAGTAATTTTAACATGTATGGTAAGGAAGCAAACAATAGTTTTGAATAAGGCCACAGGACCGGATTGTATTTTTCCGGCACTCTTACTGATGTAAGCTAAATTAACTTCAATTTATCCGTCATTGATTTCTACTGTACACTTGGAGTTCGCACATAACGAAATTAAATAATAAAGCCCGGAAAACGTGGTTATGCTACAGATGAATCCTTTGATAACAAATTATACACACCGACATCGAAGGGGCCCTAAATTAATACTCTTATCCGATACCTGAACCAGTTAAGTATTGATTCCGTGACGAGATCAAATACATCTTAGAAACATGTTTATAAGCTGCATCCTAAGGATGCCAGATGGGAATGCATTTAGTTTTATCAGCTATGCGGATGTTGTTGTAATACTTCTAATGAGAAAGAATCCAAATTACATGTATAGAAGTGCCCAGAAGGCTCAGTCTTTATATGTGCTCAACTGAGAGGTGTAAATGTTACTTCAGTGGAGTTAAGTGCTTATGTATGTGTAGTTCTGGATTGGAAAATAAAATGGAGACACTATATTGAGGAAAGGTTCAACAATGTGTATCGATTGTGGGATCTTTGTAGAAGAACTATTTGCACGTAATGTGGCCCACTGTACAATTAGCCTGTAGTCAACATTCATTAAACTCTTAAAATGTTGTTCTTTGTATTGAGAAGGAAAACTTTTACCGATTTGCAAATATATTAAAAATGCAATGTAACTAATTACAAAAACAATGTTAAAATTCCCCAACATGGGTCTGGCTAATCGATCACAGCATATAGATTAAGAATACAAAAGCGTTGTCATCTGACTTATAGAAACGACACACAGTGTGTAAATTTGGAATAAAGGGAAATAAATTTGAAACATGGAAGTAATTAGTCCAATTTCAATAAATTCCTCTTGCTTAGAGTGGCTCTTAATGTTTAATTTTATGTTTCTTGGTTCAATATTATAAAAAATTCAAAAAATACCCTTTGAAGAACGAAAAATACCAAAGGGCCCCTTTTATAGGTTCTCACTTACTCCGGGTCCCCTTTATAGAAAAATCAAAAAGTGCCTTTTGAAGAACGAAAAAGTACCAAAAAGTCCCTTTTTATATGTTTTCACTTAATCTTGGCTTTACATGTTTGATTTCATGTTTATAAGTTCAATATAATAGAAAATTAAAAAAGTACATTTTGAAGAATGCAAAAGTCCCCTTTTATAGGTTCTCACTTAATCCGGAGTCCGAACTCTACATAATTAATTTCATGTTTCTAGGCAATAACAACAACAAGCAGTACAAGAACAATATTTACCGTATGATGTGTATAGTTGTTGTTTGTTTAGAATTTCTGTCTCAGTATGCACCAAAACTTTTCAGAGGTTGTTTCGGATTTTTGCTCATATCTCCGTTATTTATGGACCTATTTTTCTGATTTTAAATAGGAACTTCTTGAAAGCATGTCTGGCAGAATTGTTGAAACATATCTGTAAAGACTCGGAATATGCTTAGATTCGATTAGATTGAAGGGGCACAAAGCACTGTGACCTATGTGTGGATCTTTTGTGCAGCCCATTGGTTCACGCACGAAGGTAACTGGTTTAGTTGGTGAGAGGTTGTAGATGTCTTTTGGAGTTAGCAAGGTAGCACCCAAGATCTTAGCTCTGTGAGACCCTAATGTTGGGCAGTTACATAAAATATGTTTTGAGGTTTCATCTTTTAGGTCACCTAATCTGCATAGATTCGTTGAAAAGTTGCTTAGAATGAATTGATGGTATCTGAGACCACTATGTGCAGTAAGTAATCTCGTTAGTACTCTGAGATCGCTTTTATTGAGCGCTAGTAGCTTTTGGGATTTTCCCTTTGACAGTGTAATGAAACGTTTTGTATAGTATGTCTAAGCCCTTGTATTGCTTCCTAATGGCGAATAAGTTCAGATTTCATCCAAGAGTCACATTTAGCTTTGCCGTACCCTCGGGGAATGCCAAAGAAGCGGTCAGGGCCGATTAGTTGGCGACGAGCGCCCCTATTTCCTAGGCTGTCTGCCCTTTCATTGCCAAAGTGACCCTAATGGCCAGATACACAAGGTCAGTTTGTTGTGTTTAACCAACTCATTGAGTGAAGTCAAGCAGTCCATTACAACACCCGACCTTGCCTCGTATGGCAATAAGGCTATCCTACATTATAAAAATTTTTAATCCCTTAGTTCTTCTCCTAACGCACTCCCTAGCACAAATAAAGATGGCATATATTTCTGCTTGAAAGATTGAAGGATAGTGTCCAAGGGGGACGGCCTTTTGGAAATTGGGGGCACAAATGCCCGCTCTCGTTTCGCCGTTTATTTGTTTGGATCCATTTGTGAACCAAACTTGATCAGCTTTTTCTTGCCACCAAGTTTGATCAGTCCCCATTCGGTATAATAACCTCAAATGATCTATCGAAAACCATAGTTGGTGACCCACAGTTGGGAATTCTAATTAATGGGTCATCGGAATATACTTTATATGGTCGGAAAATTGTATTAAGATATTACAAAAGGAATGACAAACTTATATAGTCTTCTCACTAAGGTAAAAGCTTTAAAAATTTAAATTTTCTGAACTACAATTTCAAAGCCCAATACGGAAGAAGTTTATTCAGCTGATATACAAATTATTCAACTTTCCCTTTTTTCAAATAAAACACTTTAAATTAAATAATTTTATTCAATTGTTTATTGTTCAAAAGAAATGCAGATGATATTTGTTTAATTACAAAGTGCTTAATTAAGAATTTTTGTATATTTATTTAAGTTAATTTATTTAAATATGTTTGTAAAAATAATCTTATTTTTGTCAACAGAAATTAATGCAATTTTTTACAGTTAAAACAATTTAAAAATCAAATAAGAACATTTTTTTTTTTTTTTAATTTAACAATTTTCAAACAGAAATAAACAATGTCCGACATCTTAGGCTTATCACAATAATACTGGAATGTTTACTAAATTTATAAATAATTAAAATATTTATGTATATTATAGACTTAATAACTAATTAATTATAGGTTTTTTAATTAATTTATATTTATGTATATATGTATGTAAATTATAAGCGAATACTGGTAAAATGCAATCAATAATACTTTAATTATTTAACTATGTTTTATATTAATGTATGGTTAGACATATGGGGGTTTTTCAAAATCTTTTTATATATATGTATGCGAATATGTATCTTTTTTTGAAAAGTTTAACTCTAATTATTTTATAAACGATTATTTTAGGGTAGTATTAGTTTATGCCTTTTCATCTCTGATATGTTCAGTTGATTTCTCTTTGGACTCTTCAGTTTTATTCGATACTGTATCATCCAACTGATTGTTATTGTTGTTATTCTCATTTACCTTTTCCACCTCTATGTATTCATCTTCATCAGCCACATTAGAATTATGATCAGTTTCAATTACTTCTTGCTTAACCTCATTTAATCTTTCGGCAGGTTTCTCTGGTTTCATGCCAGTATCTTCTTTAGGTGTCAATTGCTCTTGCTCGTTTTTAACTGCAGTGGGAGATTGTCTTAAATCATGATCGATTAGATGATGATCTAATTCAGCGCGGAAATAGTATTTCTCAGGACATAAATTACAATCATAAGGCTTGGAGTTAACACCATGCTCGAGCATATGATTAAGTAGACCACTTGGTGCCGTAAAAACTGCCGAACAGATGTAACAATTGAAGCCCCTATCCTCGCAACCGGCAAAGGTGTGTTCGACCAAGTGTTCTTGGAGTTTTTGAGCATGTGGTAAAATCATTTTGCAAAGATTGCAACGGTTTTCAATAAATTGCCTTAGCTCGGCGGGACGTTCAAAATGCTCGCGTTGCTTGAATTTTGTATTGAGATTATGCTTGCGACAACATTTTTCACATACTTTGGCTTCAGTGGGTGAATTGGTAATGGGTTCTAGGCAAAGAGCACAAACATTTTCCTGAACAGTGGAGTTTTTAACATGGAATCTAATGGGAGAAGGAATGGACAGAACAAAAGAACATAATTAATAAACTATTTCACAACTTAAAGTTCTTTAAATATCGATAGTCAAAAGTTACTAACTCGTAAATGAAAAAGTTTTCTAAACGAATTAAAAGTTTCTTTAACTGAGTTACGAATACTTACTTGGCATGCAGTCCAATCTCAAATTCGGAATGTAAAGACTGGCGACAACAGATACACTGTACTGGCATTTGACCTTCTGTATTGTGTTCGGATAAATGAGCCTTAAATGCACTAACATCGGCCAATGCCTTGGAACAGTGAGAACATTTTCCCGATTGTCCCACCTTGGAATGTTGCAATTTATGTTCGGCCAATATGGCTGGTGAGGGAAAGATTTCATCGCAGATCAAACATTTGTGTTTGCCAGTAGAATTGTGACAGGTTTTCATATGATGCTCCAATTCACTGCGTGACTTAAAGTTACCCGAGCAATAGGCACACTTTAAACTAACCCCCGTCTTAAGATTATGTACAATCTTGCGATGTGAGTGAACTTCTGACTCGGTGCGAAAATCGTTGCGTTCACAAATGCCACAACTGAAACCGGTATTGTTAATGGGGGAAGCAGGCATATCGTTGCGATGATGAACATCATGAGGTCCAGCTGATGGTTGTTTGGGGCTAATAAAATAGTTACCCGGCGTTTTGTTATTTTCCTGATGATGTTGTTGTTGTTGCTGCTGCTGTTGTTGATACATTTCCATTACGGTGCGGTTAGTATCGAAATATCTCTGTGACAAACCGTACATTAGGGCAGAGTGTTTCATGGCATTTGTGTCAATTTGTAGAGGATTGTAAAACTTGTTGGGTGTGGTATTGGGAAATAGACCCTTATTGAGATGTGAGGCAAATGCCATGTTATAATCCAATATACTGTTATTATTATTTTGTGGTGCCAGCGGCATTAACGGTGATTTGCCAAATAGAGCATTCACATATAAGGAATTCATGGGAGATATAGCATTAGGATTGGGAACAGGAGATGTATGTTCTTCGCCAATAGATGGAGCTGCTGGAGGCGGTGGTGGTGGAGGACGTTCTAAGCCTCCATGATGTGTTTGCATATGGCGATCGAGTAAGAATTCAACATGGAAAGTTTCCGGGCAGGAAGGACAACGAAATTGTCTAGCATGGGCTGCCAAATGGAACTGCATTTCCAAATCAGAGGAACATACTGTACGACAAAACATGCACTGCAAAGAATTTACGGGAGCTGGTGCATTATTTACCGCTTGATGACGAGTTTTAACATGCAAGTTAAAATCATTTTCCGTCCTAAATACATCCATGCAGGCGGAGCATCTTAGGATTTTGGTTTCTGCGGAGTGTGTGCAGGCAAAATGCACTTGTATGGCCACTTTCGATTCAAACATTTCACTGCAAAGACCACATTTGAACATTGTTATGGCATGTTGATCCAAAAGATGTTTTTGTAATTCCTCCGGCTTTCCAAAAGACTTCTGGCAGTTACCCGCACAATTGTACTCAGAATTTGTTATTAGGAAATGTGAAATAACATGTCTTTCGTACTCAGCATGCTCCCTCAATAGCAGGCCGCAATGATGACACACTAGATTGAGACCCTGGGCAATGTGGGTTTTCAAGTGATTGCGAAAAGATTCGAAATCGGGTAAACCAGCGTTACATTGATTGCAGAAGAATAAACCTGGTTTTTCGTTGGTGGAGAAATTTTCTTGAGGAGAATTCTGAGGAGTATTTGTAGGTGTCATTGATCTACGGTTATTTTGGCTTAGATCGGTAGGTTCATCTTCACTTTGACGTGTAACAGCTTCCACCGATTTAGGACTTGATAAATTGTGTTCTTCTTTAATGCTGTTCTCCTCGGCACTGGCTGCACTTCTTAAAGGAGGCCCTGTTAATAAACGTGGACTAAAGGTGCCCGAGGCTGCCAGACGATTAAAATGTTCAAAGTATGAATTAGGACTAGTCAAACGATCCAAGTGAGCTGAGCGCATATGCTGGAACATGGCAGCAATATTGGGAAACTTCATGGTACAATATTCACACGATAGCTGGAAGGCGTGATTATCTAAAGCTTGATTGTTGTTAGTGGAAGGAGGAGTCATAGAATGAGCCAATTCTTTTTCATGTTGAGTTTGTAGATGATTGTTTAACTGTTCTACGGCAGTAAAATCGGACTTTGAGCAGAATGTACACTTAAGCATATTCGACGAAGAGGAACGTCCTCGTTTTGGATAGTCAAGACGATTTGGACTCTGTTCGGAGGCTGCTGCTAAACCGTAACGCCGTTTCTGTAAACTGCCATTACTAGAAGCCGAACCCGTAGAACGTGGACTATAATTAAGAGCTTGAGGATTACCACCAGCAGCTAGAAGAGCCGCTTGTTTTTTATGATTTTGCATATGTGATGTAAGAGCAGCCGCTGTATTGTAGCCTCGATTGCAAATGGTACATTGAAATGGTTTTTGGTTGTCGTGAGTTTTCATATGGATCTTTAAGTGATCGCTAGAAACGAAAGGAAATTGTTGATCGTTTTAGAATACAGTTACAGAAGGAATTGTATAAAAGAAAGCTGTAAATACAAAATATCGTTAAGTCTTTTAAATATTTACCTTCTTGAGAAAGCGGCCTCACAATGAGGACAACGATAGCGACGATCGCCTGTATGCAATTTAGTATGACGATCACGAGAACGCTTGTGCTTAAAGAGACGAGCACAGTATTCACATTTAAAGGGCAAGTGTTCAGCATGACTCTGTAATGAAAAACATTGATAACATTTTTAGAATTAAATTGTTAAGATCTTCAGAACTATTGATGTACATTTCAAATCTGGGGCTAATCATTGTATCAAACTAAACTCCTCTATTATGCTGCCTGCTGTTACAATTCTGTTTTCATTTATCTACGTAAATATTAAACTTACATCACTTTAATGACTGTCGTTTGGTGACAAAAATATTGAAAATATTTTAATACCCCAAATACAACAAATACAAACTATATTTCATCACTTCTCAAATGTGGCAACCGTAAATATTTGAAAAATTCTTTCGTCAAACTGCAAGTATTTGTAATTCTTTTTTTTGTGTGTTTGTTTGTTTCTGTATTTCAACTCCAAACTGTTTTGATGGATGAAACTTTTAAATTGTTTTTAAGTATCAAACGAATGAACCAACAAAACACGTTGTTGGCTCCTTTAAGATTTTTATCAGAATGCGCAAATTTTTAGTAACAACTTTTGATGTTGTCGCTTGTCATCATACCGCACGTTCTGATTTTTCTTCTTTTTCCATCATCATCATTAACAACATCATCATTATGATTGTTTTAAAAGTCTTTTGTTTTGGTTGAAATTTTTGTATACTACAACAAAATGTACAGGTAGTTCAAATTGAAATCATTATGATGAGACAAATATATGGAAAGTAAGAAAACAATGATATGGAAAGTAAGAAAAACTGCGAGTTCCATTTATTAGGACTAGGTGACTTTAGACACGGAAAATTTTAGGAAATTCCCCTATTTTAAAGTTTTTTGAAGGCTCTAGTGTGATTTTTGTCAAATAGGTTTAGGATATCAGTGTTCCAAAAATATAAAATTCTGTGTATAAATTTTCCAAATGTGTCAAATGGTTTGTGGGGATCATATGGTTTAAAATTGATTATTTTGATACTGACAACCAGGACCAAAATGTTCGAAGATGATGAATTAGAGGCATTACTCCATAGAGATTGATGTCAATCTCAGGAAGAATTTCAAAATCATTAGAAGCAACTCAAGAATTAATTTGAAAAACGATGGATTCATCTAAAAGCAAGAAAATAGAATATCACACGAGTGAAGCTGGTGGACGCTGAAATAGACCAAAATGTTGGAAAATCATGAGTAAAAATCAATCTCAAAAAGAACTTAAAAATCATTGGACGCAACTCCAGCGGCAATTTGAAAAATGCAGGATTCATCTAAAAGCAAGAAGGACACTGAAAGTGACACTGAAGATTAAGACCAAAATGTTGGAAAATGTTTAACTTCATGAAGATTGCTTTCATTTTCAAGAAGAACTTAAAAATTATTGGAAGCGACTACAACAAAGCTAGATAATGGGGTATCACAAGAGTTGAAGCCGAGAGACACTGAAAGAGGATTTAGCATGTCGGATTTGCAGCTTGAACATTAAAAAAAGAACCCAGGCGCCGAATGAGCATTAAGCATTACTCCATGAAGATTGCTTTCAATCTCAAAAAGAACTTAAAAATCATTGGAAGCAACTCCAACGGCAATTTGAAAAATGCAAGAAGGACACTGAAAGTGACACTGAAGATTAAGACCACAATGTTGGAAAATGTTTAACTGGATGCATTACTTCATGAAGATTGTTTCATTCTCAAGAAGAACTTAAAAATTATTGGAAGCAACTCCAACAAAGCAAGATAATGGGGTATCACAAGAGTTGATGCCGAGATGAGCATTAAGCATGCCCGAATTGCAGCTTGCACTCTATAAAAAGAACACATTTTTGGATCTAATCATAAAAATTGAATCCATTAGGACAACCCAAAGCTGAAGAAATGTATGTAAACCCAGGTCAACCAGACGAATCAATGCCAAAGTCGAACATTCATCCCATCAAGGAAATACTGTGCATTTCGTAGAACTAGAACTGCTAAAACAGGCCAGACGATTGCAGGAAACTAGTATCGAATTTGAAGCGAGCATTGACCGAAAAACCTTGGAATAAACGACCATAAATGAAGCCATAAAACTTATATTATCATGTCATATTTGTCCATATGTTAAAAGAATAGTTAATAACTATTTGGAAAATAGGAGTTGAGAAGCTCAGACATTATTTCGTTCGACTACAATTTGTTTCGACAATGCAAAACATTTTCACTGGAATATGTTTCTCTATAGAACAGCTTGACTAGTTCGTGACTTTAAGCACATCTTGTGAAAATGAATCCCTATGTTGAAAGAAAGTTTGGAGAATTCCATAACTGAAACGCAAGGTGCTTTTAAAGTCGACCACTACCGACTACACATGCATTACTTCATAATTCAAGTGATATTGTAGTCAAAAAAAAAAAAAAACAAAAAAAATAAGAGAAGGCGGTTGGTAAAAATGTTTATAGTCATACACACATAATTATAATGATTTGTTTGTTTAGTCTTTTTAAAAACAGTTTAAAAAACCATAATCAACACACAATAATTCTTTGGGCTTAAAAGACAATAACAAAATAAATAAAAATTTGTACTTGTTATAAAGAGCGTTACATACATATACAACCGAAACGACTTATTGTATGCATACAAATGGGCTAATTTTAGTATAGAATCTTTAGTTTTATTTGTACCTAAACTACGTCTGTAAGTCTGTCCGTACAATCATTCATCCGACCGTCCGTCCGTCCATCTTTCACTCTGTATGTCTACTCCGACGAACGTTACGAATAGTGTAAAAAAGAAGGAGTTTAGGCAGTATTTGGTAACTTAAACCAAGCACAAACATACACACACACTACTTAACTCTTCTACTCACTCGATTTTAAAACGCTGACGCTTAAAAGTTAACATATCAAAGCGTTTTAACCGCTTAAACAAGTAGATACAAAAACAAAACAAAATTCATATATGCATGGATACATATTTATATTTGCGGTAATCATCTAAAACTGTGATGATGATTCCCCCTGGTTGATTATTGTGATTATGATGATGACAAAGTATTAGAATGTTCCTTATGTTTTTATTACGATTATTGTGGTTGTTGTTGTTGCAAGCATTTAGCCACCTACGGTCGTTGGTTAGTAGCCATTTATCACATTAAAAATAAGTATCATTCATTCTCCAATCTCAAACCAAGATGTTTTGGTATGCAGAGGTCGTTTGGTAGCCGCAATTATTAAATAAAATTTACTCTTCTGTTCTGTTTCCATTTCCAAAACACTACTACTTTAGTATGCTCAAACAGTTTTCTAAGAACATTCTGTTTAATAAGCTACAAATGCAAGTGCATTTGGTTGTATATAGCGTATGTCTGGGGCTATTTTAACTTGTTTTGCAAAATACGCTAATTGCATAAAAGAGTCCAAAATGTTTTATTACACTCGTACACATTTATTGTGGTAAGTCACAAATATACTTTTTTTTCTTATTTTTTTGATTAACATCTAAATGAGTCTACATATTCATCTAAGTGAAATGCGTATAATTTATTTAAACACATTCACTTGTACACTTAAATGAATACGGTTTAAATGAAAAAAATTAAAATGTTAAAAAATAAAATCTAGTAAAATATGAGTTTAAACAGAACATGGAATGAGTTGTAGTATTAGGAAAAATTTACAAAAATACAAGGAAAATATTTCGAAAGAATATTTCAAAATTGTGTTTAATTTTCTATCAAGTTTTACGTGGATCGGCCCATATTTAACTCTACCCCGCATATAAAGCATTCTTCAGAAAATCTGTATTACATTTGTATTAAGAAAAAGGAAGTCAAGTTCGAATTGAACTCAAAACAAGCACATTTAGGGATTAATTCAGACATAAAATCAGTCTTATCTTTATCGCATTTCAAATATGCATTCGAACTTAAAACAAAACAAAAATTCAAAAAAACTTTAAGTTAAAATGAAGCTTTTTATAATAAATTGATCCGTACTTGAATCAAGTATTTTGTATTTGATTTAAGTAAATCTGTTCTTAACGTACTATTGACATTGCACTGGATTGATTCAAGTATATTCGGAAAATCCCGTTAAACGAAATTTTGTGTAATTAGACCAATTTTAGCTTATAATCTGGTGGACCGCTTTGAACGTTGCTGGATATTCCTCCCATTGAAACACTCTTTACTTTAGGCGAACTGGCCAAAAGCGGTTATAAGACAAGTCATCAATGTATACTGGACAAATTGGAAGGTTAAACACAACCATCGGTCGCGCCTGATTGCATACCAGACAAAGAATATGTCGGAAACTTTGAAACGCTGATCCCAGATAGAATGTCAATGGTCAAGCGGAAAACTACAGCAAATACCAGTAGGAATCTGTTGTTACACGGATGGTTCTAAATTGGGGGATAAAGTGGGCCTGGGGTTCTATATTGAAGACCCAGAAACAGAAATATACTACCTTTTACCTAATCATAACACAAGCTTCCAGGCAGAAGTGCGAGCAATAACGGAATGTGTAAATTGATTTAAATAAATATGGCGCCCACAGCCCTTAATATATTTACCGACAGCCAGAAGGCAATTAAAGCGATAGCAGGTGAATTAAATTAAGACCGTGTTGGTCTGAATTATAAATATGGGTGAGAGATTGTCACAAGGCCTCTTGGAATAATGAAACGGTGGGTAGAACCACAAAGATCCCATGGGGTGACCCTGATGAGAATAAGACGAGAAATGTCCTCAAAATGAGCAAGTCTGAAGTTAATATGATGGCACGTATTCTGAGTGGACACACAGGATTACGAGCACATCTATACAAAATTGGGCGTGCGGATTCAGACGAATGTAGAGCCAGTGAAACTCTGGAGCACTTTCTTTGCGACTGTCAAGCATTCGACGAAGTTAGATCCAAGTATCTTGGAAGTGATGTTATTCCGGAAATAACATTCCTGACTAACACTGATTGGAAAATTCTTAGGAATCACGTCACGTCCAATTTGTTACAAAAAAAAAATGATTTTCAGAAAGAGGGGTTATATGGGGACAAAGGTAAAGGTCCTATACATATACATCTTGATATAGCAATTTACGATGACATTAAAATGTATTTCTTCGGATTTGATGTACTATACATCCTCCTATCAACCTAACCTAAAACTAACCTAATTCCGAAATATTTAGCAATTTGTTACCAAAAAAATGATTTTCAGAAAGAGGGTTTATATGGGTACAAAGGTAAAGGTCCTATACATATACATCTTGATATAGCAATTTACGATGACATTAAAATTATTTATGCCGAATTTCAATGTGATACTAGTGTCTAAAAAGTGAGTTTTCACCCTCATGGAAGGGGACTTTGTTTGGGGACTAGAGTCAAAAGAGGCCCGATCATTACAAAATTACGCAGTATCTTTCCAACTTTTATGAAACTGAGATTTGCCGTTATAAGCTCAAAAGCCCTATTCGGGGAGTTCGGTTGTATAGTTGTATATTTCAACCATTTTGAATAGTTTTTGGGGCAAAAGAAGAATTATCTTGAAAATTGCGACCGATAGCGTGCGTACAAGGTTTACATGGACACACAGACGGACATAGTTTAATCGACTCAGAAAGTGATTCTAAGCCGATTGGTATACTTTAAGGTGGGTGTAGGCTGTAATTACATGCTGGATGGAGGAGTCTAGTCCATTTCCCTGGATTACAATCAGATAATTTGAAAAAATCAATATAATCTAATATACAGTTTAAGAGTCAAACAGTTATTTGGGAAAGTGGAAAATAAATCGTTTAATAGATTTTTTAACGGGAGACTTAGATTTTAACATAAATTTTCAATTTGTTAAAAAAAATCTAAATTACTTGAAGTGCACCCTTAACTTCTTACTCCAACATAAAATAATTTAAAGCATCATAAAAAACCTTTATCACACCAAAGAAAACAAATACAACCCCATTAAATAATTATTAACGCTCTAACAATTTAAAAGAACATAAACTTTTAATGAAGACACCCCATTTAAAGACACAAGTAAAAACAAACAAACAATGAAAGAAATTCCTTTTCACTTACCTGTTCATGTTTTTTCAAATAACCAAGACGCGGAAATGATTTATCACAGAATTGACATTGATAGGATCCGTCGGCACTGGCAGCATTGTTACCACTTTTAATACCATCTCCTGTCAACTTATCAAACTTGACTGCATTTGTTGTTACACCTCCAACAACACCACCAGCAGCAGTAGTCGTATTAGTTGTAGTTATAGTAGCACCATTACCAACCGCTGAATCCCTATCGATTTTACGTAATTTTGAAGGAATTCTTAAGGCATGTTCAGCATAACGATGATGACGACCATGACGTTTAAGTTGATGATGTTGATGGTGCGGCTGCTGTTGTTGCTGATGATGTTCATCGCCACTTTCGTGAATATTTGCGGTTGTCTTATTGTCTGCAACAATTGTATCGTCGTTGTTGTCTTCACATAATTTTGTATCATTTTTGTGAATCCTTTCGTTATTGTGGTCGTTGTCATTGTCATTGGCGTTGTCTTCATAGTCAGCGCCATCCAAAGTGCCATTGGTTTTTTGTTGTCTGTGCAGACGTTGTGTCTGTAGGGCCAACGAAGACGTTGTGTTGTTGTCTTCCTCATAAGCAGTCGTATTGGGAAAGGGTAAATGCGGTGGTATAACTAAATGCTGCTGATGATGGTGGTGTTGATGATGATGTAAAGAATTTGGTGTCATAGTACCATCTGATATTGAAGGTGAATAACTTGACGATGTATGTGTCGAGTACATGTCTAAAAAAAAAATAAAGAGAAAATAAGTAATAATTAAATTTAAAATTCGATGAAATCATTTGTATAAAAATTAGTCATCTATTTGTTTTAGTTAATTATAGTCACAGACACACACACACACACACACATACACACTATATTTAAAGCGTAGGTGGTAAGTAGTTAAATAGTTTTGGTGTTGTTGGTAGATTGTTAACATCCTAATTATCATCATGCAATAACAGGAAATGGTTCCTCTATTAAATGTGATGAGTTGCAATGTGAAACAGACACAGAGATCTTATACAGTTATATCAGCTAAAGTAAAACTAATTTAATTAATACGATCTTGTCTTATGGGTCGTTCGTTGTGTGATCCATTTCTATTAAAATCATTAAATACTTGTGAGAGCCGCTATATACTTAATCAAGACACTTAGAGTGTGTCATTAAAATAAAAACAAAAGAAAAAGCCTCCCTCCCATTCAAATTCAACGACGACAACTACAACAACACCATCACACTCAATCCTAGTCATGCAAAGTAATAATTCTTTATTTTACGATTAAAACCTCCGTTTTAATTCTACATTTTAATTACAATTGTTTTAAACTGATACTCTTCTCCGAAGCCTCTATTTAGTATATTGTTGTCATTTGATGTAGTTCATCTTCAGCTTGTAAGAAGGCTAGACGCCCCAATATTATTTCAATTGTTTGCTCATTTAACGAGGGAAACTACAAATTAATTTTAATTAGCATCGGTTACTGTTTATTTTTCTTGAGTGTACTCACATACATACCACTCAGCAGTGCGAATGAATGTTTAATAATTTGGTTCTGAAATGTCTGTGTGAGTTTTTAAATCTTGTAATTATATAGTTTTTTTTGGTTTCAATTTATTTCAATCTGTTCTATGTTAATTGTTGTCAGTTTCAGTTTTATTAGTATTATTACATTTTAAATGTTTGTTTGGTTGTTTTTGTTAGCGTTAGGGTTAAAAGGTCTGTAAAAGTTTTGACTCAATTTATTTTTAATCTGAACTTTTATAACCCTCTCGTGTTGTGTATTTGTTTAAACGTCTTGTTGTGCGAACATCACGAACTGATTCAGAAATACAACTATTTATCTGTAATTAGGGAAACTAGATTTTGTTTTTGATAAACTATATGTTAGCTTAATTTTATTATCGAACTTTTAAGTCCGTTTCAAATCAAGATACCAACTAGCAAGACCCGGACTGCACTTTTGATCTAAAATACTAGTAATCCCCGGATTTATCTCAATTCTCGAGTGTAGATTTTAAAGAAATTTTTCATGAAGAGCTTGTTTTTCAAAAAATAAAACAAGTAATTTATAGTTCATTCTATTAACTACCTCCCGGATTTTGAGTTTTAAGATTGTAATCGATTTGATTGACTCCATCATTAACACATCCTTACAAAAAATAGTCCATTGGAGTTTAGTCGCACGATCAAGGCGACCAATTACGAGATACTGAATATCGCAAATGTATACGATTTGGTAATTTGATTCACATTAAATCCATTGTTTCAGTGGTTGGCCAATGATCTTGATCCATTCACCGCAAACGCAATTTTAGCATAATTCAGATCTTATTCGACACTGCTGCTCATGATTACGCCATTTTCATTTGAAAATACCAATTGAATGCTCGTTAGTGTTTGAACACCCAATTGCCAAATTCATAATAACGACCTCAGAAGTGTGATTTTTTAGAAAACTTTAAAGCATTAATGCTCGGGAAAAGGTGATATACTTTCTCGACGTACTTCTTAATGTCGATTTAAAATAGACTCAAATTGTATAAAAGTTATAACCCTAATGTATATGTTTCTCTAATATATCTTTATGAAATCGTTTAAGCCCCCAGGGAACTTGGTACAAAAAAAAATAGCTTTTTGCTATAATATGGTCGATATCTCAATAATCGTGTTAATAATTCAATTCGATTAATTGAGAAATCCGTACTTGATTCTATCCGGAGCAATAACAATAATGCAGTAAGTACGGAATTACTAAAATGAAGTACAATGTACATACATACTTGATTCAAGTACGGATCCTTCAAGTACAAGGTGATAATATGAGCGCTATTTAAACCATTTCGAGCTCGAAATGATCTCATAATGTATATATTTTAAGAATTTTTAGTTTGTTTTAAGTTCAAATGCATACTTGATGTGTTGATTTCATTAATCGCAAAATGAGATTGATTTAAACTCGTTCCGTACTTGATTTCAGAATTTCTAAAACATAGTTTGTATGGAGGCTAGGGTCAAATAAGGGCCGATCAGAGCGGAATTATTTATGCTTATATAAAACTTATTTGTGTCGATTTCTGAAGAGATACTAGTATATTTGTCGTAGTTATAAACTAAAAAGACCAAATCGGAAGGAACGGTAGGAAGTATGGTGAAACAATGGACCGATTTCTATAAACTTCGTTCTTGGTCCAAATAGAACGTATGGTGTAAATTTCATCAATATAAAATTGTAGCCTGGACAGCCAGCTGGAAGGACGGACATGTTATAATCTACTCAGATTGTGATTCTGTTTAGAAACGCTAAATAGTCCGTCTGTAGGCTTTATATGAAAGCTTTTTAGAAGAATTTTGAAAAATATTCCGTTATGGACTCTATGCGCAATATAGCTGTGATTTAAATCTTTTTATACCCTACACCACTATAGTGGAGAGGGTATTATACGTTTGTGCTGATGTTTATAACACACAAAATATTGGTCCTACCTTAAAGTATACCGATCGATTCAGAATCACTTTTTGAGTCGATTAAGACATGTCCGTCCATCCGTCCGTCTGTCCGTCTGTCCGGCTGGCTGTCCATGTAAACCTTGTGCGCAAGGTACAGGCCGAAATTTTCAAGATAATTTGATGAAATTTGGACCAAACATGTTTTTTGGCACAGGGACGAAAATGGTTGAAATCGGTTCATTATTTCACCTAGCCCCTATACAACTGTACCTACCGATTGGGGCTTTTTATGCCGTAATTCCGTAAAATATACTATTATCTCTCCAAAAATTGGCACAAATAAGTTTTATTTAAGTATAAATGACACTTTTCGTGATGATCGGCTCTTAATTGACACTAGCCCCCATACAAAACCCCCCTTCAAAAAGTGTCTTAAACGTCTCAAAATTGACTTGTAACCATTTGTATCGCAATGAAACTCAACATAACTAACAGTTTTTTAAAAATATATCCTTTTTCCAAATTTAATGAGGATCGTTCCATGTTTGATCTATACTCCAATATAAAGCCTCATTTAGAAATTTTGTTTTTTTTTATCAATAAATTGCTTGAATACTTTGGAATTCAACATAAAAGTTTCTTTATGAAAAAAATTTTAAATATACTCATGGTGTAGGCTATCATATGGTCGGCTCGACTATACTTTCCTACTTGTTTAATAGATATCTTTGAAATTCGAATCTGTAGTTTGTTTAAAAGAAAGTGCAGAGTTAAAAGCTAATTAAACCAAATAAATGACATTTATTGGTTACATTGCTCTATTCCCTTCTGAAGAAACACATGAACTTTGGGAATAAGATTTTTTTGATTTCTTTTACTCATTATAATACAGATAACCTATTTATATATCATTCATTTAAATTTATCAAAGGTTTATAAGACAATTTTTCATACAAAATTTGTTCTATAAACCATTGATAAATGGTTATGCATAAGGGAGTTAATATTTAAAATTTGATAAATCGGTCAACCAGATAAATATTACATTCCTTAACATTATTTAATAAATAAATACCTTAATTTTCCATATTTGTTTTATAAATTATATTGCAGTTGCAAAAAATATACGTATAAATAATAAATAATTACCGGCATTAACAATTTCCTTGGTGGCTTGAATTTTTTCAATTAAATTTTCTAATCTTGAACTGGGCCCACGGTATAACATTTTTAAAGCCATCATGGCTTAAAACACTTAAACACTGGTTAAATATCTGTATTTGTTTGCAATTGCTTTTATATACTTTGAAATTTTGTTTTAAAACATTTGTTTATTTTTAAAATATTTTTTTTATAAATTATTAAAAAACACACTTTTATAATCCTTTAACACTAACACACATTTTGTTTAAGAAACATGTTTTATGAAAATTTTTATTTTATTATTTGTAACTTTATAAAGAAATCTTTTTTTTTACGTCCACATAGAATGAGCACCAATGATTGACTAAATAACAGCCTCCAGTTGTAGTAAAGTCAACCAAGCGCACTTTAACAAAGCAACTGAACCAAATATCTAGTACTTGGTTACACAAATAAACAACAACACCAGTTATAAAAACCGTAAAACGCACTTTTAAGGCGTTACTAGATAGACCAGCAGCAGCACTAAAGCGTTCATAATACACAAAACGACACCGATGATGATGATGCGTGTATGGTGGCGTATGATGATGTTGATGATTCCGATGCTGATAATAGTGGGGTCTTAAAATGGGACTCTTAATAATGATTCATTTGTTTTGATATATAGTATGTAAAAGTATTTTTGTAGTAAATAAAATATCACAACAAGTATGTACATATAAAAAACAAGCACTAGGCAGAGGTGCCAAAACCGTAACGAAATTTTGTGAGCGTGCGAGCGAGCCAGCGAGTTAGCAAGCGATTTGGTAAAGAACAAACAAATAAACGTCTGGTGCTTACGAACGACAACCCAAGACTGGTGGTGCTACAACCATTATCATCATCATTATTACTTGAGTAGTTTGTAGTCTTGTTTTTGTGTTCAGCGCAATGGGATTGGGACAGCAGCAGCATACCGGAATCACATTCAAAAAAACAATCCAATACACGCGCACACAAACCATAAAATAACACATAGAGTATACACATCTAGTCAACTACGGTTTGGGTCCACTGCATGTGGCCAATGTAATGATGAGGGCACATTACGAGAAGTAGAAACACAACAACAAAAGAGCATGAATAAAAATTTGTAAGAGTATGAGTATGTACTTGTTTAAATATGCAAGTGAGAGGTGATAAATGGCGCCCACACAAAAGATACATATTCATCATACACACAAACACATGCACTCTCATTTAAACAAAACTCAGTTTTACTACCACTACTTAGACGTACATGGGTACTCCTTCCCTGAGTATTCCAACTGATGGTGCCCACTATATCAACGATGATGATGACAATTTAATGCCTCTACTTAAAAAAAAAATAAAATAAAAACAAACACTAGTAGTGTGTTGGTGGTGGTTGTGTTTATGGTGTTTTTTTTTTGCTTCTCCATAAACACCAGTTAATGGTGTAGTGAGAGTAAGAGAGAGAATATAAAAGTTGTACCTATATGTACTTGTATTTATTACAGGTTTTGAGTATATACATATACTTGAAAAAAGGCGGAGCATGGGTTCCTATATTCATGCACAAGTAAGCCTGATTGTAAACAGACCCATGTAAGCACAAGTACTCGTTATACGATAACAATACTGATGTGTAAGCGTTGTTTTTGTAACCGTTTTTTGCTTTGTAGTATTTTGGATTATTTTGTGATGTCTGTGTGATTATGGTTGCGGTTACCGTTTGTGCTACTAATGGGTTATTCGTGTTATATTTTTATCATGCACTGCCAAATGTGTCTTGTTTCAGTTGACTCTTGTAAATTTTTCACATCCAATTGAAAATATAACTGATTTACATGTTGTGTTATAGATGCATATAGATTTTCTGGTTGTTCATATAAGTTATTTGCATTGTAGTGAATATTTATAATCGCTTTATGATATATTTAGTGTTTTCCGAAAATCCACCTTATATGGCAGTTATGTATGTTGCATTATCTATTGATTGTGATAAAACTAATTTATATAATTTAATAGTAATACCAACTTTTCTAAGAGATTTATTCAAATTTAACTAAATTTCGGAAGCCATTTTGGATATTATTAAGAAATCGTCTAGTTTTAAGTGCTATGTGAAATAATAAACTGATTTTAATCAGCTTCAATTGAATCATTACTGTCATTGGAAAATGGATCTATTACTAAAAACCCGAAAATGAAGAAATCAAACCAACCGAATCAACACCAAAGCCGAATGGCCATTGCTCCAAGGTAATACTCTATATTTGGTGACATGAAGGATCTCATCTATTGTTAGTTGCTGAAATAAGGTCAGACGATCTTACTGGAACAAGCTTCACTTCAAAACAGATAGTTCTTGGCCTCAAAAAATGAGCTGTTCTTTTGGCATGGAATCCATATGATGGTCAATTCTTTGAACAAATTTGTATCAATGTTTTCCCCCATGGAGAAACCGCAGGTGTCACGGAAACCGAAGGCCATCAATACATAGTTTTGGACTATGTCTTGCGCAGTTTCTTGAAGATGTCTTTTTGGGAATAGGATATTGGAATGGTATATACTAATATATCAGGATAAGTTCAATGCTGTTACCGTGGCAACAGAATCCATCAAACGACTGACCGTGGTACCGTGTAAAGGGTTAAATTATTAAGATTAAGTATCGATAAAATTTGTCAGGGTACGTTCAGGATTTATTCTGTTCATACTAGACTTACCATACTGTATTCTCTGTGAGTAACGAAATAATGGCTTCAAGATAGTCTCTAAGCTAGGCGGCCTAATCAATAGAGGCTACATGTGGTTTACCATTGAGATAAACCTATAGAACCTAACCTATCTGGTATCACGGTAACCGGTGACCAGAAAGGCATTATGTTGATTAATTATGCAGGCTACTGGAGAGTTCATTTTCGGAATAGGATATTGTCTTAAAGATTAATATTTCAGGATAAGTTCGGTGCTATTTCCGAGACAACAGAATCCCTCAAACGACAGACTGTGGAACTACAACTGGGCTACATGTGCTTTACCGTCGAGATAAACCTATAGAACCTAAACTATCTGGTGTCATGGAAACTGATGACCAGAAAGCCATAATTTTGGACATTTATGCTGGTTACTGTAAAGATCATTTTCGGAATTTGATATTTTTTTAAAGATTAATATTTCTGTTCGGTGTTGTTTCCGGGACATCAGAATCCCTTAAACGACTTACTGTTGCGTGTAAATTGAGTCGTGTAAAGGGTTAAGTTATTAAGGATAGGTATCGATAAAATTTGTCAGGATACGTTCAGGCTTTACTCTGTTCATACTAGACTTACCACACTGTGTCTTCTGTGAGTAAGTAACGAAGTAATGGCTTTCAGATACGTCTCTAACTGAGGCGGCCTAACCTCAAATGTGATGGTCAGATATTGACCAAAGTGCTTAAACATGGATCGACATCAGCCATGTACAAAAATTGCCAAGTGGGTGTTCTTTTCAAGTCACTAAGGGACAGTGATGGATCGTATCTCCTTGTGGTTGGAATAGTAACAATGATTGATTGCGTGCATCAAGGTACTCTCGTAAAGCACTCGAACTTGTGTACCAATGTTTTACAATTAACTCTCATTTCTTTATTTTCGCAGAGATTTCGTGATTATATCAACGCGTCCAAAGTAAAACAATCGAAATCTAAAAAGTTAGTTTTATGGCTGGCATTTCGAAATTGGTACGAAATTTTCAAACTTTAGTAGATTTTCTCCCTTAGTGTGAACTAAATACAAAACTGCCTGTCAATGTTTAAATATATTTAAACACATGATAAAAATATGAAGGTATTTTCTGAAATTTGTTTTTTGTAAACATAAAAAAGTCGTTGCCACATACGTTAAAGGGGAAACAAATTTAAGGCTTTTGTATTTTTTATGTGTAATTTGTATATATTAAACTAGTGTATAAGATTTTCTCATTCCGTTTGTAATACATGGAATGATTCATCTAAAACACACAAAAGTATAAATTGACAATTTCGTGTCAAGTGACCCAACTTTTAAAATCAATGTCTTCCGATTTGGATGAAATTTGCATCAAGGTTAGTACTATTGAATAGTAGGCCAGACACACATTCTCAGCTCTATAGGTCAAGAACAGCCGGTCTTACGAGCGGGTCAAAGTTGGACATTTTGGTCATACAGGATTTTATTCAAATGAGTTTAACTTATCAACTATTGGCGCGCAGATGAAAGCTTATACAATTTCCTTTAAGTGCTTATAGTCCCATAATGGACAGTTCTTGACCGATAGAACTGAAAATTTGTGTCTATCCTACTATCCGATAGTACTAACCTTGGTGCAAATTTCATCCAAATCGAATTTTTGAGTTGGGTCACTTGACACGAAATTGCCCTATGTATACAATGGGTCCTTACAAGATTCTAAGACAGACATGTATGTCTGTGGACCATGTTGTTATAAAAAAAACTACTAAACGGATCATGTACTCCAAATATATTCCAATAATTTTTGCAGGGTATTACATACTACATACACAGATAGTTATGTACATATTGGTTATAAGGGGCTCCTGAAGTGCAACAGATTTCACTAGACCTAAAAATTAAATTCTTCAGAATTCTGATACAACTGGAAACAGTTGTCCGAAGGCCATGTTGGTAGCTGGCCCTTGGCATGTTGGTAGCTGGCCCTTAAAACTGGTAATTACATTAAGCACTTGTCTCTTGTAGCTTTAAATCATTTTGATGGCCTTGGCATTGTAAATCATCGTAGATTTTTAGCGCTAACTTTTTTTTCTTTTTTTTTAATATTATTTAATTCCTTTGATTTTATTTTTTATATTTTCAAAAAATTCTGTGAGAAATTATTTTATATTTGACTTTTCAATAAACAAAATATGTAGTATTTTTGGAATGAGTATGGTAGCTCGATTTTATAAAATACCAGCAAACGTCAGAAGGTTAATATGGCTACAAAAAGAGAGAATGACACTACCTTGATATTTTTACCATGTTTAAACATATTTAAAATCAAAATTTCAAATATATTTGTCTTATCTTCATAGTACACTTAGATGGTTTTGGTTTGTAGGTGTTGATATGGCTTCGGGAACCGACTTAAAGTAATTAAATTAATTAAAAGCTCTTTTGAGTTATATAACAATGTTTGACATCTGTTCGTTATCAAAGTACAATTCGTATTTTTAAGATAATTCCTTAAAAGGAGGTACGTTATCGGATTTGATTAGAATAGGTTAATAATTTGATCTAGCCCTATAAAACAAATATTCTTAATAATGCAAAACAAATGACCTTCAACGCAACATTATATATTTTGGTTTTACTTTTATTGAAATAAAAAAACTATTATTTAATTATTTAAGTATTTTAAAACTTAGTTTTAATAATTTACAATTACAAACTAAAACCTTGTGTAATAAACATTTCAAACGACTTTCTATCATAAAAGCCCATTACAATACCTCAATTAAATAAAATACATTTATTAGGGTGGTTCTTTTTTAAAATTTTTGGAATTTCGAAAACTCATTTTTTAATATACATATATTAAAATTTCCTTAATTATGTTCCTTGGCCATTTACTCCTGTCTGTTCACCTATAAAAGCTAGCATCGGGAAAAAATAGAAACCGCACTCCTTGAAAACTTTATACGAAAAATACCCTAATGTACAAGAAATATACACACGATAATAATGTTCAAATACATACAAACATACATACGTATGTATATCCATACCACTTATCTACACTTTTTGTTAAACTGCATACAAACTTTATGTCACAAACATAAAATGGACAATCAACAAATCGTCCAAATGTACAATACAACAACAACAAAAAAAACAATAAAACCTACTGCATATTTAAAACACTCTCATGACAACAAAATCAACTGCAAAAAAAACAACAAAAAAGTTTACAAAGTCGCATAAATTATGCATATAATTTAACGTTTAAAATTGTGTTGAAAGCTTTTGTTAAAAGGACATGAAAAAGGACAACATGAAATGCAGTGAAAAAAAGAAAAATAAAAACAAAATTCAGCTAGTTGGTGTTTCAATTTCACTCACTTAAGTGTCGTTCCACAATACATAGTGTCATTTGGAATAATTTATAACATGAAGATTTGTTTTTTTTCTTCTTATACACGTGCACACAGATACTTTCTCATGCTCTTATAAAGAGAAATTGGGTTGTGTGTGTGTTAATTAAATTAAAGTAGACTTAATAGTAATGTAATTGAATTTGGTAAATAAAAGATTTTTTTTTTGGTTTATTTAGTGTCTGTGCAGCGATTGGTAGTTGTGTATATAAAATATTTACTATATGTGGGCGGAGTTGCGCATGTCTGTTAAGTATGTTTTACTTGGTATGAGTTATATACAAATAAATGTTATCTTTCTCTCTTGCACTCATACTCTTGGTATTTATAGAGTCAAGCATGCATACATATGCTTCATACCCTTATCAATGAATTTATGTTTATTAGTATTGACAGTTATTTGAGGGTATTGACAAGTGTGCATACATATATCTCCTTTATGTATGTTGCGTTGTGTTGTTAGTGGGAGTTTATAACAATCAGTTTGTGTCTTAAGTCTTTTGTTATTTTTTTCTCTTTTGTGCTTGTTTGATTGTTTGTTTGATGATTATTTTCATTTAAATACCTAAATATTTCTATTTAAGAGTTAAATTTAATTTTTTAACAATTATTTTTTAATAAGCACGTTTTTATTCATTAAAACTTTAATAAATATTATTATAAGTTATTTAAGAAGTATGTGTTCTAGATACTGAAAGTTTGAATTGGCTAACAGTTATCAAACGAATATCTCTATTAAGTAGCAGACATTAAGAATGGGAAGATGTTATACATAAAACTATCATTATGGAAGTTTTTAAATCGAATAGCAATGATGTATGTATGTTACTAATGGGATAGAAAATAACAACATGCCTTAAGAAGAAGAAGTATTGTCGAGTTTAGGTTTTGAATATGGACCACATGAGTCATGATCGAATTGAGGACGCGGCTAGGTGTTATCAAATTAGTTCACCTCGGGTATGTTAAGTTTTTAAAACTATGAAATTTCTTAGCTTATGCACAGATTTCAAAAAGTATACTATACATAAAATCTGTTATAAAAACCTAAAAAATACCTCTTTTAGCAAATTAAATTTCCGTCCGTCTGTCTGTTGAAATCACGATATGGGCCACATGGGAGGATCTAGACAGCTGAAATTTTGCATAAATATTCTCTACTGATAAGGTTTGTTTGGTATTGAAAATAGAAAAAATTGGTCCACGTTTCCGCATAACCCCCATACAAGTTACCCTCCGGAAAACAGTTTTAACAGTCATAATTGGTTTGAAATACCAGTATAACGATGAAATTCTACATAAATAAGTCTTATGTGAACGTAAGTCTCTTACCAAATTTTATGATGATCGGTCCATATATCCCCTCAGAAATACGAGTACAGTGATGAAATTCGATAAAAACAAGTTTTTTATGAGTTAAAAATCTCTCTATTAACTTTTGTGGGGATCGTTCCATTATTGAGCCTACCCCCCATATAAGGTCCCCTTCAGAAATTTTCTTTAACACTTATTACTGGTTCAGAAATGAGACTACATTAATGAAATTCGGCATTAACAAGTTTTGTATAATCCGAAATCTTTCTACTAACTTCTGTGAGAATCGGTCCATAATTGACCCTACTCCCCATATTAGGTACCCTTCAGAAAATTCCTTTAACGCTTATTACTGACTCAGAAATAAGAACACAGCGATAAAATTCGACATAAAAAGTTTTAATGGGCTAAAATCTCTCTACCAACTTTTGTGAAGATCGGTCTATATTTGACCCTATCTCCCGTATAAATTCCCCTTCAGAAAATGACTTTAGCACTCATTACTAGCTTAAAAATACGAGTACAATGATGAAATTCAACATAAACAAGTTTTGTAAGAACCAAAATCTTTCTACCAAATTTTCTGAGGATCGGTCAATAATTGACCCCACCCTATTCAGAAAATGAATTAACTTCTTTCGATAATAACAAAAGCATCGTTTCATAAATTCAAAGTTTATTTATAAGGAAACAATTCTTTTCGGCAATGATTTGATGGTGGGTATATAAGATTTGGCATGGTCGAATATAACACTCTTACTTGTTCATTTCAAAACATCTTTTTAATTTTGAATTTTCAATGTAATATGGATTTAGGTATTAGGAGTTTATTGGAGATTTGATTTCGAATCTATAATTTTTGAGAGATTTATGAACGACAATGAATCTAATTTTCTGCAAGAGAGGTTATGTGAAGGCGATGAAAATTACATGTATGAAGAATAGGAGAGATTTTTGTGTATATTAAACTAGTTTATGTAGTTTTTCATCCTTATGCTTTTTCTTAAGTCAATTATAAGTCAAAAAGTCAATTGCTAAAGAGGTGTTTAAGATCAATTATGGATCGATGTTCTACAAATAAGGTAGAGATTTGGTTCTTTTAAAACATGTTTATTTACAATTTCGTTGCTAGTATTATTAAACCAGTTATGGGAATTAAAGTAATATTTTGAAAGATTACTTTATATAAGGGGTATTAGTTACGGTCCCATGAACATTATTCATAAAATTTTTATAACGATTTCAAATAAACCTTATCAATGGGAAATAATTATGCAAAATTTCAACCCTCTCCTGCCGTGTAGCCCTTTTCGTACTTGCAATTGAAAGATGGACAGAGAGACGGACATGGCTTGATCGTCTTGGAACTTAATAGTTAGTTAGTTAGTTAGTTAGTCAGTTAGTTAGTTAGTTAGTTAGTTAGTTAGTTAGTTAGTTAGTTAGTTAGTTAGTTAGTTAGTTAGTTAGTTAGTTAGTTAGTTAGTTAGTTAGTTAGTTAGTTAGTTAGTTAGTTAGTTAGTTAGTTAGTTAGTTAGTTAGTTAGTTAGTTAGTTAGTTAGTTAGTTAGTTAGTTAGTTAGTTAGTTAGTTAGTTAGTTAGTAGTTAGTAGTTAGTTAGTTAGTTAGTTAGTTAGTTAGTTAGTTAGTTAGTTAGTTAGTTAGTTAGTTAGTTAGTTAGTTAGTTAGTTAGTTAGTTAGTTAGTTAGTTAGTTAGTTAGTTAGTTAGTTAGTTAGTTAGTTAGTTAGTTAGTTAGTTAGTAGTTAGTTAGTTAGTTAGTTAGTTAGTTAGTTAGTTAGTTAGTTAGTTAGTTAGTTAGTTAGTTAGTTAGTTAGTTAGTTAGTTAGTTAGTTAGTAGTAGTTAGTTAGTTAGTTAGTTAGTTAGTTAGTTAGTTAGTTAGTTAGTTAGTTAGTTAGTTAGTTAGTTAGTTAGTTAGTTAGTTAGTTAGTTAGTTAGTTCGTTAGTTAGTTAGTTAGTTAGTAGTTAGTTAGTTAGTTAGTTAGTTAGTTAGTTTAGTAGTTAGTTAGTTAGTTAGTTCGTTAGTTAGTTAGTTAGTTAGTTAGTTAGTTAGTTAGTTAGTTAGTTAGTTAGTTCGTTAGTTAGTTAGTTAGTTAGTAGTTAGTTAGTTAGTTAGTTAGTTAGTTAGTTAGTTAGTTAGTAGTTAGTTAGTAGTTAGTTAGTTAGTTAGTTAGTTAGTTAGTTAGTAGTTAGTTAGTTAGTTAGTTAGTAGTTAGTTAGTTAGTTAGTTAGTTAGTTAGTTAGTTAGTTAGTTAGTTAGTTAGTTAGTTAGTTAGTTAGTTAGTTAGTTAGTTAGTTAGTTAGTTAGTTAGTTAGTTAGTTAGTTAGTTAGTTAGTTAGTTAGTTAGTTAGTTAGTAGTTAGTTAGTTAGTTAGTTAGTTAGTTAGTTAGTTAGTTAGTTAGTAGTTAGTTAGTTAGTTAGTTAGTTAGTTAGTTAGTTAGTTAGTTAGTTAGTTAGTTAGTTAGTTAGTTAGTTAGTTAGTTAGTTAGTTAGTTAGTTAGTAGTTAGTTAGTTAGTTAGTTAGTTAGTTAGTTAGTTAGTTAGTTAGTTAGTTAGTTAGTTAGTTAGTTTGAAAGAAGGATGTACATATATACATCAAATCCGAAGAAATACACTTAGGCCTCTATCGGGCCTGTAGTGCGCTCCTTAACCAGTGCCTCAGGTGGGAGTCGAACCCACCACCTCCGGAGGCCACTAACTCCCCAACTTAATAAGATCCCAAAATAAATGGACTTTTGTCGGTCTACGACTAATATTTTAATGTGTTGTAAACTAAATAACAAAATCATTTTACCCCACCTCCTTTTATGATGGTGGGTATAAAAAGTTTCAGTTTTTCCTTCATTAATAAAATGTTTTTTCATTATATCTAGATTACAGTTAACACAAATAAACTAAACATGACAGATCATACAAATTTTATAAATATTCTTACAATTAGAATATTTAATTGCACTTAAAGAAAAACTTAAAACACAAAAAAAATCTTAAAAAAATGTCAAAATATTTAGAAAACCTACAAAGTCAATTACTTGACAATTCTATGTAAATAAATCAAGACCTTAACTGCCACAATGTCTAATTATTTTACAACTTTCTAAGACAATTGATATTTAGTGTAAAGCCTAATTTAACAACATTATTTTTTCTATTAAACAAAAAGAAAAAAACACCCACCTTAACAGCAATATAAAAACTTATAGTCTATTACAACATCCCTCCCATTATTTTCAAATAAAATTCGAACAGAAAAAAAGATTTTTTTATAAGGAAACGAAAAAAGAATAGAATTTATTTGTTTCCATTTGAAACTTTTTCAAATACTAATTACTCTTGAGTGACAGTGACTTTTTTGTTGGCATTCAGTGTTGTGACAATTTTATTTTTTCAAATGAATGGGTGTGAGGGGGTGTTGCGAACCAAAAATATAACACCTTAAATCCACCCATTAAATCATTATAATGATTAAGTTGGTGTTAAGACAAACGAATGAATGAGGAATGAAGTGACTGGTATTCGTTTTCATAAACGACAACATAAATTGTATATTTAAAAATTCATTTAGAATTACATAGACTAGCTAAATATTTTGTTAAAATTATAGAGTATGGTTGTATGAGGTCTAAAAGGGTTTAATACTATCAAACCACCCCATTCATCATACATACATCAGCCTGCTATCATGCTTAGTTTTTGAATTTTTAATGCGCGGCTAAATGAGCAGCGACCACTGACTGTAGAGATTTGTAGCCACTTAAATAAATTGTCCTTTTCTGTTTCGTTGTCTGACAGTGTTACAACTTTGTTAGATTTCGATTTGACACAAAAGTTCTCCAAAAACTTATCAGTGACAGTGATGAGTTAAACATTGTCTTTTGACACTCATATGTGAAGAAGCACCAATGTATGTAAGTTAGTTGTTGGGCTTTTTGGCTGAAAGGTTGCTTTGCTGGTATGTGTTGAAAGGGTTAGATGACATTATCTTGTACATCATATATGAGACCGCTCATACATAATAGATAATTTATAAAAATGTCCTTTAGCTCATGTTACGTAAATATTTTGTTAACAAAAAATAATAAAATCTCTTTCTAAAAGAAAGTTGTTAATGTGTAGGGTATAGTTTACACTGAAAGAAATTGTTTGTTAAAAATTAAAATTAAACATGTTCCCCTGTATTCATAAACTATTTAACACTTCTCCCGTTCAGACAATGTTCTATTACTACTTCCATTATATTCCAACCAGGGCTAGCGAACGCATACTCTAAATCCTTAAGTCGCGTCAAAAGTTGCAAATTGCTGAACTGAAACTACAGTGTGTAACTTGTTGAATAAAAATACAATATTTCAACTTTTGTTGACAGAAGCCTATAACGCGTTGCCGCGTATAACGCGTGTTGTGTACTTCCACCTTTACGGAATACTCACTAATGTAATCGATCGACAATGCTAGATTTTTTTGTCCTTCATTGGACCTTAAAACTTGTTTTCCCTTGTTATTAAAAAAGTAGCCAAGACAACTAATTTGAAAATAACCTGTTTAACATGTTTTCAAAATCACTAATTCTGTAAGTGTAACATTTTTTTCTAAACTCTTACTGTCATCAGTTACATAAGCAACATTAACATGAAACAAGTGAAAAGGTCACCAACAGATTTATTTTTTTTTAATAAAAGCTCCTCACATTTTTTTGTATTTTTATATTTCTATATCCATGTCAATGTCTGTCAAAGTTTAGTGCAAATAATTTGTAAAAGTACTTTTACAAAAATTTTCAATTTTTTTGTTAACATTTTATACAAGAGAATATTTGATGAGCCCTCTTAAAAACTTAGTCTTAAATATGTATATTTCCAACATTTGTAGTACTGGTACTTTAATGTCCCACCATTTGTGTCTGTCCTCCTAAAAGTAGACATTAATCTTTGGCATGGTCTATATTGTTGCAAGTGTATTGTCATTTAATTGTCAGTTTGATGGATTTGAAATGTGTTTGCTTTTCGTTTACAGAATCCTTTTTGTTGTTTTACTCCCTTCCCAACCACACTCTGTGAGTGTCTCTTAGCATTTCTTATCTTGTGTCTGTGTATCATGCATTCATTCATTAATCTTAAGGATTAATTATTTGTTACAAACTGTAAAACCAAGTTTGTGTTCCGTTTTTTTTTTTTGCTTTTTCGGTTAATGATGTCAATGGGTCTACCGCAATTCTTTGGCCGGTAGTTAATTGATTAGATAATTGTTGTTCGTCTTTGTCGTTTTTTCTTATATTTTGTATTTTAAAGTGACATTATTTATCGGATACATATTGTTATTGAATTGGATGTTTGTTGAGTAATTAGTCAAGTGAGAAATTGAAAGAGAATGAAGCACCTTTTTTGGAAAAAAGAAAAGGCAGGTAAGATTAATTTTTGTTATCCCTGTTATGCTATTGAACTTGATTTGCGAGTATATAGTTGAAACACTCAACATTTTCACATAAGAAGTTATTTTAGAGTCTACTCAATGGGATTAATATGATTTCTCCTGAGGCTACAGAGAAATCGATTATGAAGATTATAAACTATGGTAAAAGGTCAAATACTTAGGGATCATTCTCGACAACATCCATAATTAGAACACACATGTATACAGTACGATCAATAGAGCCATTAAAGTATTTTATGCCTGTCAAAGGCTATTTGGTAGTATACGGGGTCTAAAAACGAAAATGATCTCATGGACTTTTAATATCGTAATAAAGCCCATTTTGACTTATGTTGCCTTATACTGGTAGATGGTCACTACTCGGGCTTATCTGGATAAAATTTATCGTCTCATCTATGTCTCTATAACGGGGACCATGACCTTATGTCCTAAATATTCCAATGGGGCTATTCTTCACATTCCACTTTTAAATATTCTTATAAAAGATAAGACCTTTCGAAAATCGCCAGATTAAAAACTGCTGGCTTGAAAGTATATGGGCAATTTTGTGTTAAGTGACCCATTTTAAACGAATTGGATGAAATTTGCACCAAGATAGAGTGGGTCAAAGTTGAACATTTTGTTCATACAGGGTTTTCTTTCAAATGAGTGTAACTTTTCACCTATTGGTCCTAGCAAAAATTGTCGAAAGGAGTTTAGATAGCTATTTCTTCAGTCTTTCCAAAACGAAATTGCCAATATTCAAACTTTTCATCAACGACCCATATATTTCATGATTGTGGGTCACCATTCCTTCGAAGTTGTGATACCTGACAGGAACCAATGCACCAATCAAACATGGTGTCACCAGAGTGCAGATTAAGTTTTCAAAGAAATATATGATGATACTGGAGCGGGCATTTGTAGACCTAACTTCCAGATAGCAATCTAGTATGTCGAAGAAATTGCGGAAATCTACGACATCTTCATCTGTACTAGGTAGTGCGTGAGGAAAAGGATAAGGGGTCTAAAAATTTACATAATTGAAAACAGCAATCAAGACTTTATGGCCCGACTGCCCAGCAAATAGATGAGCTCAATGCCCATATATCGGACCTGAACCATTCTTTTGGATACCACAAGGATAAACCTGAGAAAGATGCGAATCGTGTGTCGAATCGAAATTTGCTCACCACTGGCAAGCTACTACAGGGCTTAAACAGACAAAGCGCCTATTAACGCTATCAAAGGAAAACTCCTACTTAACAAAAGTGATATTAGAATGCTAACGGGACTATTCTCTGGATACTGTGGTCTCAGATACATATCACCAATTCATCCTATGAAATGCCATATCGAAGCTATGTAGATTTTGTGGGTGTCAAGAAGAAATCTCTGAACACATACTGTTTAATTGTCCAACACTAAGGATTCATTGAGTAAGAATCTTTTCATGCGTGAATTTAAATTGTTATGTTGAACCAACCGGCTGCACAAAAGATCCAGAACAGTGTCGCCGTGCTTAGGAAGGAGGAAATATATTTCAGTTAAAGTTATGTTTTTATTCATTTCAAGGGTTAGTCAGATTATACACATTAAGGATGTGTTGGGTACCGGGACACTGTGACGTATATGGTAATAAGATTGCAGATGAATTGGGCCGACAGGGCTCGGTTTTGGAGCTCGATAGTAGGGTCGGTTCGGTAAAACCCCCCATTTGTCATTACTATAGGCTAATCTCCGAATATTTCAGAAACTCCACCAACCGATCCTGGCATAGTAGGCAGGATTGTAGGGTTTCTACGACACTATGGCCGAAGTTAAATCCAAAAGCAACCAGAATGCTATTAGGACTGGACAAGAAGAGTATAAGGATTTTAGTAGGGATAATAACCGGACACTGCTCATTTGGAGCCTTTAGGGGTAATGGGGTCGCACAGTGGTATAGGAAAAAAAAAGAGGGAAATAATTCGGTAACTTCTAAACGGTTAATCCGATTTTAATGAAATTTGGTATGCACAAAAAGGAGGTGTTGTCGAGTTTAGGTTTTGAATTTGGACCTTATAGGCCAACCAGGGGCCCGGCGGGGGGTCCTCAAATTAGGACACCTCGGCTATGTTAAATTTTTAAAACGATCTTATTTCTTCATTTGAGTTCCGATTTAAAAAAAATTTCGTATATAGAATCTTCTCATCGAGCACTATAAAAAATGTCGTAAATTATCTCTTATAGTTTAGGAGATATTCGCATTTGAAAATTAAAATTTTAAAATTTTTACCGTTCTTACTTTAGTTTTTTGATAATAGCGGGTCCAAATATTCCCGATTTTCGCCATTTCTTCTTTTATTCGCTTAACAACAAGTTTATATATCAAGCAGTGAAAGAATTATGTAAAAATCATGACTGAGTCCAAAGTTATTGGCATTTTAATTTAAAAAATTAAAAAAAGGCGATTTTTTGCCATTTTTTTGGGAAAAAAGTATCTTTTTCTTTTTAAGTTATCTAAAAAGTTTCTAAGAAGATGTATATAGAATTTATACTTTTTGAAAAGCTGACTTTACATAAAATACGATAAATGAAACAAAACCTAAAAATTTTTGATACCGAGGGACCAGATCCATCCAAAAAAACCCTATTTTTTATATAAAATTCAATTTTGAGCAAAAATTCTCAAATCGCATAGTCGATATCAAATTATAGTGACCTGTTTTATATGACCCAATATGTTCTTAATCATTTTGAAACGGGTTTCGATAACCCCGCCCCTGGTATGGATATAATAGCCAAAAAACCAAAAAATCCCATTTTTGGGATTTTTTAAAACTTTTTTGGGAATTCCGGGATTTCTAATAAGAAAATTCGAAATTTTTATTTAATTTTGGATTTTGAGTAAAAAAATCTACCTAACTGTAAAATTTCATCAAAAAATATTCATAAATAAAATTTTTATTGCAATTTGAAAAATTTGTATCTTCGCAAAAACTGAATAAAAAACATTTTTTAATTTTTTTTAAAAAAGTATTCCGCGAATTTTTTAATTTTCAAAAATTATATACAGTTTTGAAAAATAGACAAAATTACCTTTCCATTGATATATAACATGCCTACCTAATGTTTTTTAAGTGACAAATTAATTAGGGAAAACTCAACATCTTTTAGGGAATTTACCTAGTACTATTATTTTCATCCATACATTTGTTAGGCATGTTTTACTACCTAAATTTTTATGAATTTTTACAGCCACTTTTTACGATTAATCTTTTATTCTTTATCCCTAAAAAAAAATAACAAGTATTTATTTTATATAAAAATAGTCTTTATTTATTTTTTTTTTTATAAATTAATATAATTTTGTAAAATAATCGGTATCACAGTAGTCCATATCTAAAAGATAAAGTAAATCTTTAAATTCATGAATATTTTCAAATGCTAACGTTTTGTAGCAAATCCAACGTTTCCTTATAGTAGATAAAACAGGATCAGAAGATAGAATCAGATTATTAAAAATATCTTCATTTTGAGACTGCCTAGAACACTTCCTTGAGCTAAACTGATGAATATGCTTAAAGTCTCTATTCCTCGATTCTTGGGGTTCTTCTGTAAGCTCTCCTAAAGGCAGAATATTATGTTCTATGATGACCTTTCCATGACATAATATCTTGTGAACTGTAGGTGTCATTTCTTTCCAGGGATATAATTCCAAAAGTAATTTAGAAACTTTTGTAGAATACTCTCCAAATTTTGTTGCGTTCACTTTATGCTTGCTATTTATCGCCATTAGAATAATATTGACCTTTTGCAGTAAATCCATACTAATTCCGGTTATTTCGGAAGTAGTTTCAAAATGTTTAAAAAAACGTCTAGCGGTATTACCATCGTTTGTGCTTCCATATCCTGTGAGTGGTTTATCAATATTTAATCCCATCCGCTTTTTAAATTCCTCTTGAATTCTTCGTTTCTCACTGGCTCTCATTTCCATTAACTCCTTATTGTTATTTGCACTTTTGTTTGCATTTTCCGGTATGCTTCTGTACTTTAAATCATATGCTAAATGTAGAAAATGTTCCAGAAATCGTATGCGAGCATGTAGGGGGGATATTCCAAATTGTAATGTTTCCTCATTTATTGATCTTTGCTTGGAAATATTCGAAAATTCTGATTTTTTATCACCACATATGTAGCAGTACCAAGTAGATGATGTTCCTGTAATGGCATTTCCAACTTTCCCATCAATCATTGTAAGTTTTAAATCATAGGACATGTTAAACGAATAATTTTCTATTTCGATTGTTATAGGTTCCAAGTTTTTAATTTCTGCTTCAATACGATTTATCAAATCTTGCGTTGTTGTTTTGGATTCCTTTATATACTCAAAGCTTATTGGCCTACAAAAAGCTTTGGATCCTGGAGTCGAATTCTTCCAAATATCATCGAAACTGGTTGATGGAGAATCGCTGTCAGCATACTTTCGAATTCTTAATGGAACTAGCGATGCCATAAATACACTTTTATACTCGGAAGATGATTCACTTGTGTTGATTTGTTTATATTCCGAGAGTGCTGATAATCCATCACATCCCCACTTACAAATGAGTTGAAGATCACAAGAATTTATTTTTTTTAGTTGGTCTGAAGAAAAGTCAGAAGCAATCCTTAAAGCAGTATTTTCGAGTAGAGCGCCGAGTCCAATAACAGCCTTCCGATCAGTTATTTCAATAGGAGGTGGTATAATGCTTTTCTTCTTTTCATTTATTTTGTCATATGATGGTAAAACATCCACTCCTTTTTCAGATAGCGCCTTTCTTAACGTTATGTAGTTATCACGACTTAATCCCAGCTGCAACATAAGCGCAATAGCTTCTTCCTCAGTGAACGTTGTATCAGATGATGGTGTGGGTATACTCTTTACAATTCTTTTCAGTCGTCTTGGTGATGCGGTTGGAAGAATATTTGCAATTTTTATGGCATCCAAAGGCTGTTTTTCTTTTCTTAACATTGCTTTAAAAGTGTCCGAAACTTCATCGTTAGATAAGGTTTCTAGTGAAGTTGATAACCTTTTCCTCTTAGATTTTGAGCTCAAATCCTCATACTGCTTACAGGGAGCACCAACAGTTGATACGCAAATAGCAACTTCTACACATTCATCCAGCCAATCAGAAAATTTCGATCGAAATTTAGCAATGGAATACCGAACACTCTTCAGTTTTATATCAACTGATTTTATAAAATTTTCAATTTTACATATATCAGTTTTATCCACTTTATTTTTATGTGCAGTTTCAATATATTTCAATAAGAAGTTCACTTTATCTTGAAAAGGAGCTGAAGAGTGTTCAAATAAAATGGAGCACAAATCATTTTTTTTTTAGTACGATCGCCATGGTTAGAAAATTACAAATAATTACAAACAGATATAAACCTGTCTTATATATTAATTACAGGTACTTAAATTAAATTATTTTTTAAAGGGTTATGATATTCTACCTAATATGTCTAACGTATCCTTATGTAATGAATTTTTCCTCAATAGGTCACTTTAATAAGCTACCTATTAAAGTGACCTATAGGGGTAAAAATCATTACAGTTTAAAAAATAATACCTGAAAATTTTTTAATATATGTAACAAATTTAAGAGTTAACGTTATGGATGAAAATAATAGTGCTAGGTAAATTTTCTAAAAGATGTTGAGTTTTCCCTAATTAATTTGTCACTTAAAAAACATTAGGTAGGCATGTTATATATCAATGGATAGGTAATTTTGTCTATTTTTCAAAACTGTATATAATTTTTGAAAATTAAAAAATTCGCGGAGTACTTTTTTTAAAAAAATTAAAAAATGTTTTTTATTCAGTTTTTGCGAAGATTCAAATTTTTCAAATTGCAATAAAAATTTTATTTATGAATATTTTTTGATGAAATTTTACAGTTAGGTAGATTTTTTTACTCAAAATCTAAAATTAAATAAAAAGTTCGAATTTTCTTATTAAAAATCCCGGAATTCCCAAAAAAGTTTTAAAAAATCCCAAAAATGGGATTTTTTGGTTTTTTGCCTATTATATCCATACCAGCGGCGGGGTTATCGAAACCCGTTACAAAATGATTAAGAACATATTGGGTCATATAAAACAGGTCACTATAATTTGATATCGACTATGCGATTTGAGAATTTATGCTCAAAATTGAATTTTCTATAAAAAAATAGGGTTTTTTGGATGGACCTGGTCCCCTCGGTATCAAAAATTTTTAGGTTTTGTTTCATTTGTCGTATTTTATGTAAAGTCAGCTTTTCAAAAAGTATAAATTCTATATACATCTTCTTAGAAACTTTTTAGATAACTTAAAAAGAAAAAGATACTTTTTTCCCAAAAAAATGGCAAAAAATCGCCTTTTTTTAATTTTTTAAATTAAAATGCCTATAACTTTGGACTCAGTCATGATTTTTACATAATTCTTTCACTGCTTGATATATAAACTTGTTGTTAAGCGAATAAAAAAAGAAATGGCGAAAATCGGGAATATTTGGACCCGCTATTATCAAAAAACTAAAGTAAGAACGGTAAAAATTTTAAAATTTTAATTTTCAAATGCGAAGATCTCCTAAACTATAAGAGATAATTTACTGCTACGACGACATTTTTTATAGTGCTCGATGAGAAGATTCTATATACGAAATTTTTTTTAAATCGGAACTCAAATGAAGAAATAGGATCGTTTTAAAAATTTAACATAGCCGAGGTGTCCTAATTTGAGGACCCCCCGCCGGGCCCCTGGTTGGCCTATAAGGTCCAAATTCAAAACCTAAACTCGACAACACCTCCTCTTTGTGCATACCAAAGTTCATTAAAATCGGATTAACCGTTTAGAAGTTACCGAATTATTTCCCTCTTTTTTTCCTATACCACTGTGGGTCGGTAACACACACGATTTTTGCAGGTTGTGTGAGGACGAAGAGGAACTGGAGACAGTAGGGCATATTTTATGCCACTGTCCCAGAATACAGAGTCTGAGACTGAAATGGCTAGGTAAATGATTCCACGATGAACTAGAAGATGTAGCAGGCTTCATCAGGGGAATATTTTGGATTTTCAGCTAACAGACCATTAGGGATTTGGCTTCCATGACCACTTTCATTCTTTGTTCTCTTTTGGGAGGGAAACTCTCTCTCTTTTCTTCTGTCTTCTTTTTGTTTCCCCCTTGTTCTTTATTAAAGGCATTCACAATGGACCTTTGGGTCTCCGAGTGGATGTATACATTAGTATACAACCCTTTTAAACTAACTAACTCCCCTGATGTATAACAATAACTCTGAATAACTTTCTGAAAGTCAAACATGTATGAGACTGAAGTAAACAAACGTTGAATACGGGAAATATCAGGTGTAATTTGTCGTATGCCGCATGACAAAGGAAGACCTCAGACAACTGATAAACTTAAATGTTCTACGATTTCTCCGCATTATGATCCTAATACATCCTCCAATTCGAAATTTTTTATGCTGTCTGATCGGTGTTACTTGTAAGTATAAAACCTTCTGATAAACTTGAATTTTTCAATATGATATGTGTGCGATTTTTCCATAATACGGATGGACTTAATACAGCATTAAATGAACCGAATTAGATTCTTTGCCGCCTGATCGATGTTTCTGTAATTTTAAAACCTTATAAGAATACATATTTTCGCATTCGTAAATTACCTTACATTGAAGCGATCACGACCAATTCCGTAATTTTTAATATATGTATGTACGTTCCTTGATATCAAAGAATGAAATGGAAGTAAATTACTACATAAAAAGGATATTTAAAGAGAAACTTTTTTGACTGTTTAAAGTGTTGCGCGTGTTAGTTCTGAATTCTTTCATTTTAATACCAATACAGACGAAGTCTCAAAAACCATAGCGCGTGTTTATTAAACCATGATCACAAGAAAAGTTAAACTAAAATTCACCTGTCGTAAGTATATTGAAATATTGTGGTTTCAAAATTCAATTACAACACACCACAATAAACTAAATCAATAACAATAATCATAATGAATGAAATTTCAAAACACTTTATAAATTGAAAAAAAAACTACTATAACAAAAATAAAACCATTGAGGGATTACCAAGATTATGAAATAACCTCATAATCTGAACACACTTTGTTTTGACTTTTCAGACGCCACTTCATTCATTATTTAGGCGGCCATAATGCACCGTGTGCATAATAGTGTAACAATACCATTTAAGGCTTGAATGAAACCAACAAAATAAAGAGAATTAAGAAAAAAAAGAGCATGACTTGTGAACATGTCATCGTTAATTTCAACGCCTTTCAAAACTCAGACAATAGACTTTAGAGATTAATGAATGCAGCAGGTAGATAGAAATTTGGTGGCCCAAAAGTCAAACAAAATTAAGAGATTGATTGATTTGTGTCAGCGCCTTATACTCTTATTTTTCAATATTTTTGGTCTTCTTAATGATATGTCTGCCCAAAAGGATTTTCCAAAAATAACTGATCCTTTAACACTGATAAACAAACTGTTGTAGGTATATTTCTATTTAGAAATAGCTAAATTATTGTTTTTAATTTTTTTGTTAATTTTTCTGTTGATTGTTTCTCATTAGAATCATTGCAGTTTAATTTAAATTTCACTTTAAACTATTAAAAAAAGTTTTTGTTTTATTACTTTTATGTTGAAATATTTTAATAAACTAGTATTTTTTATATGTAGCTGCTTAACAAATAAAGTTTATCATCGTAATTCATCTCCCTAATGAAATCTATAAACAATGTCCGACTTCACTTACCCAATCGGATGTTTGTTATCCATCATGTAAATCTTTGTATTTCAAAACCGTTCTTCAAACTGTTTTAAAAAAGGTACATGCATTCATCCACACATAACTTTATGTACTTTATTCGTAAATGTAGTTCTTACTTTATTTTACTATAGAATTCACATTCGACATTAATAAAATCATATAAAAGAGAGGTTTCGTTTTTTCCATAAATTTATTAAGAAAACTACACCGTTTCCAAAGTTTTGTGCTGTTAACATTCTTTCTATGTCAGTAAATTTCAATTGAACAAGACCCTTAATCAAGAAACTTGTCATCAAACATGATCAAACTAATTGAGTACAAACCGTTCTCATTTGCTCCATGAGGTGTTCAAAGGAAAAGGTAAGGTTTTGAGAATATTTAATATCAAATATCTGGGCGTAATTTTAGAGCTTATTATCCTGTGAAAGCAGGTTGTCGGCTGTATTGGACTAGGACCTAGTCACTAGGCACTTGGAACTGAACAATTGTAACCCCTCCCCCCTGAGACTTTAGATGATGAAAATGTTTGTAGGGATAGAGCATTCCTCATAACATCAACAGGGTGTTTTCGCCTGATGTTGGGTCCGCCCAACATCATCGTGAGATAAGGCCGTTATGGCAGGTGTAAAGCACTTCGACATTCGTCACCCCTCCCCAGCGAGGAGTGATGATCTTTTCCATCTTGGTGTTATTGCTATCCGGGGGAAAAGGGGAGCTACCAATACCTCCAGTCTGCCGGGTGGAGTCAAATATATCATCGGCCTTTCCGGGGAATGATTTGACCTGGGGTCGAACCATGTAGCCTTATAATCTGGTACCACAAGAACCGGTAGCCCACAGAGCATAGTTTCGGACTTTGTCTTGCCCCGGTTATTGAAGAGGTCCCTTGGGTGTGCACGTGATAGATGTGGTTTAAATCCAAATCGACGGAAGATAATACCGGTCGGATGAATGGCTGAATGGTACGGTATCTTATTGAGAAGACTTCTACTACTACTATTGATAACGCCTCCAGATGAAATTCTCTTGTTCTTGCATATCGGAAGTTTAGCAACGGGGCAACAGTAAGTATATAGCCCAAGCACTCGAGCAAAGTGTAAGAACATCCTGCCTGTTTATTGCTAGGCACAAAAGGGCGATGGTGAGTCGTTTCAAGCTCACTATGTGATTGGAAAAAAGCCACGATGAAATAGGCTATTCGACAGATCTTCACATAATGCACTTGACTTCTGTCTAATTAGCGCTCATTATCAGAACTGAATCTTTTTCTAGTATTACCCCATGGTACGTTAGACAAAAGTCATCAGCTAGACATAACATGGGCTTAAACAAACTTTTCAGAAATGATTGTCCATCAAAAAGACGGCTAACGGAATTATATACTGAACACTGAGGACTTATGTATGTACTTATATTTTAGTATGTTTTTGTTAGTTCTGTACATATCCTTTGTTATTACTGCTCATTAGGATCTTGTAGAGTGAGGTTTATTTGCGATATCTTACAAAACCCAAATGGCTTTTGAATCTCTCGTTGATTGGGACTGTAGGAATTAAATTGCTCAAATTAGGCAGTAATCAGCCTGCACGTTGGGCAGTTCTGTCGAAAGAACATACATATCGTAAATGTCGAGCTGAGCGACGAAGTATTCCGATATCATGGTACTGTAGCAATCGCCATTAAGTATTCGGTCCATAATCTACCCAAGCTTGCATTAAAGTCAATTTTCAGAAAATCAGTCTGATACGATACAGGTCTGATAAGGGATATATGTATAAGATTCGGCATAACCGAATATAGAACTTTGTTTCCAAATTATTGATGACAAAAACTTGTCCAAGAGCGAAAATTTTTGTTTTTCATAAAACTAAAACTATCTAGTGCGACACCCAGTTTAAAAGTGACTCAACTCTAAATTTTATTTTTTCCAAAGGGTACCTTTTATTAAGGTCAAATATTGTCCGATTTTTACCATTATTGATTGAATTGCCAAATAAGAGAATCGTACACACAGAAAAAAGTAACAAAAGTTGTTAAGTAATTACACAACATTGTTAACAAATAATTAATATTTTCAACCATTGTTTTTATTAAATATGTGTAATTTATATTATATTTATTTAATGATTTTCATTAGTTGATTATCAACTACTAAAATTGTTGAAAATTATTTAAAATTCAAAACGAAATTAGTTTTTTTTAGTTTATATATTTTCTTTTACTTATACATATATATTTAAAAAAAAAAATTATTTTCTAAAAACATTATGTATTCAACACATATTTTTGAAAATTGACATTTTTAATATAAAAAATTTGAAAACCAAAAAATAATAGTTTCAAGACTGCAAAACAATAAAAATCCAGGAATAAAAATGGTAAATTGCATTAAGTGTTTTTGTATAAAGAAATCCTCATTTACCGCAGTGTGTTTTTTCCATTTAAGGGATTGCACTTTTGTTTGAGAAAATGAAGGAATTGAAACATCTGAGGCAAGTTTTGGAAGACGAAGTGCCTTGATGGCCTTGTTTCACGTTGGTATTTTTCATTCATTGGGTAGACTTAAAACGTGACTTCGATGAAGAACACTCAGGTGGCAATTTTTGTACATGGTGCTGCCGGTCAATGTACAAGCAGAAGGATAACATTTAACCATACAAATTTGGACATTAATGCGAGAAGGACCAACATGAATCCCGCCCCACCAATGATCTACTCAAGGGCGTTCTTCGATCTTCTAAAGCCCGCGCAACCACATCACAGCGCTCCGTTGATTCGGCAACAGTACCTAGAGACATATTTGTCTCGAAATACCCAGCTATCAGATCAGCATCCCTCTGGATGAGGAATTTAAAAAGTCAAACGAATCCAATAATTGCACCGTCAGTTTGAGTGACGGCTCTCAGCCGTCAGTCAAGTAATATGTATAAATATGTATCCTGTTGATATAGGAACAGCACCGGGTTGAGTGACGAGAGGTTGAGTGATGGCTCTCAGCCGTCAGTTGAGTAACATGTATAAATATGCATCCTGTTGAAATGGCAATAGTACCGGGTACTTCCCTGACGTAAAAGGCATAGGAAATCATTACTAGTCTCTCATCAGGCAAAGGATACTCAATGATGTTCCAGCGAATTCGGGTATAAACCACATCCACTATGTGGATCCTGAAGGAACCTCAACCTCTACAGTTTTGTATATATTCTCGACTGCAATATGTTATATTACAAATATCTTCGTTCTATTAATCTGTTTATTTAATTAAATTATAATTTATCTTATGTAATGTAATCGAATGTTTGTTATTTAATTATGTAATACAGTATTATAAATATTAAAACTATTGTAAAATTTATGTAATTATTAAATAAAATGAAATTAAATAAAAATTTATACTTTTTTATTCTGAAATAAAATTATTAAATAATAACAATATTTGTTAAACAATATGAAGACTTTTAATTGATGAGTGTCAACAATTTTTTTGTTTAAACATTTTGTTAGAACATAACTGTTGATTGTTAAAAAATTTATTATTCAGTATGACTAATTCATTGTTGAAATTATTTGTTAAGTGTTAACAATTTTAAGCAACAATAATATTTTTTGTATTTACAAAATCCGTTGTTGGTGCCTTTTCAATTAAAAAATTAATTATATTGACGAATTTAGTAATTAATATGACAATTGATTTGTCGTAATTTTTTTCTGTGCAGGTTTGAAATTTATATATTAGGTTTGTAAAACACTTACTATATCATTTCCATTGTAAACAGTGTAGTCATAAAGTTATGATAAGAGAACGAACGAGAGTAAGTAAATATTCATACTATATGATGGGTTCATACGCGTGCCGTTAACGTGTTTTTTCTATATATTTTGCCCTTTATGACATCAACGCCGAATGTGTGTAGACAAGTTTGAGTCTAACTACCGTTTCACTATAATACCAGTTGGCTGACGTCAAAGTAGTCAGTCAGTAAGACTTTAACAGATGTACTAGTTAGTAAATAAAAAAAGAGTAGTATGAGTACTTGTGGGTTAGTATATTTGCATTTCTTTAGCTGCCAGTAAATATATGTGACAAACGTGCCTTTTCTATTTATTAAGGCCAGCAGCTCTTTCTATACATTTGTAAATTTTGAGAACACTTTTGACTTCCTTCGCCAGTTTATTGTTTCTTATAGTTTTTCTTTATTTGTTTTTATTTTTACGATATATTTATGTGTTCCTGCACTAAAGAATTGCTTTTGTTAGTTTAATTTTTTTCTACGGTTTTTTGAATTTCATTATAATTTTTGCATAATCATAAAGGCTGCTGCTGTTGATGAAGTTGTTCACTATTTAAGTGGTGGTTGCGTTATTTATCCTGGATTTATGGATTTTTTATGATCTTATCTTTATTATCAGTAGCAAAATTATTAAATAGCATTAGGGTAATGTAAGTAGTTTTGTACTTACACATGTATTTATTGCTAATATGCGAAATGTTTTTATTTCCGGACATTTTCAATTACTTCCTTCGGAAGTTTTATCCCTCACCCTTTAGTTAATATGAAAAATGTAAAGAAAATAAAATGTTTAACTTAAAGAAAGCTTTTTTATTATTACTGTGCAGAAATTCAGTTTAGTATCTTACAATTTTAATCTAATCAAATAAGGATTCAAGCAAATCCTTTATATCTTAGATCCCGTTTATAATATTCAAATATTTGTAATTTCTAAATGAAAATAGAATTAAATTTTCACTATTTTAAATAAATTTTAAAATAGTGTAAATAGTAAAGGAAATGGGGAAAAAATTGCACAATACACTTTTAATTTTTCAACGAAAGGTGTAACATGAAGCTCATGAACAATTATTCTCAAAAGGAAGAAAAACTTTTGAGGCCAGAACGAAAAAGAAAAGAAAGTGGAACTTTTTTCTCGACTACTTTTCTTTTCAATGACGCTGTCAACTCCCAAGCTGTGTTTTCGAATAAAACAAGTGAAAACAGCAAAATCTCATAAATAATATTCTATTTTTTTTTGCTTCCACCAGCCAAAAATGAAGAAAGAAAAAACACAAGACGACGAAAAAAATTTACTCTTTGTGAATCTCAACAAGGTGTTTTTCAGTTTCTTTCTTTTTTTCTTCTATTTCACCAGCTAGATGGATACAAGCCAAAAGTTGTGGGCAAACAAAACTGAAAAAAACAACACGAATGAAAGGAATAAGGATTCTATAAAATGCAAAACAAATCTCAGGTGTAAACAGCTTGACACCACCCCGTCTATAACAAGAAACAAAAACAAGAAGAAACTTTTTTCTTCTCCTCTGTGTTATTTACAACAGTTTCGCGAAATATGATGGTCAGGATATAATGGCATTAGGAAATGTGCCACACTACACCACTACACCGCACATATCCAGCGAACACGACCAAACGAACAATAACCAGCCATCATCTAAACAATGAGAAAATTCTCTAGTGATAACGATAGTAAAAGAAGCAAGTACGGAATTATAGTTGAGCTAGGCCGGCTTTTTGATACACTACACTAGTGGATTTTGAACGATTGCAGTAATCTGTACCTCCGCTACATTCGGTAGTTAGTGTTCTAATGTGTCAGACCGGAGGTCGTAGAATCGAATCTTAATAAAGACACTGGTAAAGGAGCCCTCAATAGGACCGCTGGAGGCCTATTACTAACATACTAACTACAAATCTTCTGTGCGCTCCTTTACCAGTGTCTTTGGTGGGAATTGTAACCACGATCTCAGGTCTTACAGTCAAGAACACTAAACACAAACCTACAGGAGGCACACAGTCAAGAACACTAAACACAAACCTACAGGAGGCACACAACAATAAGTAAGTATAGTCGAGACTATAGACCATTATATAGTCTTGACTATAGACTATTCTATAGTCCCGACTATAGACTATTCTATAGTCCCGACTATAGACTATTCTATAGTCCCGACTATAGACTATTCTATAGTCCCGACTATAGACTATACTACAGGCACGACTATATGCTGTTCTATAGTCTCTAGAATAGTATATAGTCGAGACTATAGAATATTCATATTTAGGACTATAGAATTGTCCATAGTCGAGGCTATAGAATAGTCTGTAGTCGAGATTATAGTACAGCACATAGTCGAGACTATAGAATAGTAGAAATACACTATAGAATAGTCTATAGTCGAGACTATACAATAGTCTATAATCGAGATTATAGGATAGTCAATAGTCGATACTATAGAATAGTCTATAGTCGATAATATAGAATAGTCTACAATCGAGACTATAGAATAGTCTATAGTCGAGACTATAGAATAGTCTATAGTCGAGACTATAGAATAGTCTACAGTCAAGACTATAGAATAGTCTACAGTCGAGACTATAGAATAGTATAAAGTCGAGACTATAGAATAGTCTATAGTCGAGACTATAGGATAGTTTATAGTCGAGACTATAGAATAGTCTATAGTCTAGACTACAGAATAATCTATAGTCCAGACTACAGAATAATCTATAGTCTAGACTATAGAATAGTCTATAGTCGCGGCTATAGAATAGTCTATAGTCGAGGCTATAGAATAGTCTATAGTCGAGGCTATAGAATAGTCTATAGTCGAGACTATAGAATAGTCTATAGTCGAGACTATAGAATAGTCTATAGTCGAGACTATAGAATAGTCTATAGTCAAGACTATAGAATGGTCTATAGTCGAGACTATAGAATAGTCTACAGTCGAGACTATATATAGTCGAGACTATAGAATGGTCTATAGTCGAGACTATAGAATAGTCTATAGTCGAGACTATAGAATAGTCTATAGTCGAGACTATAGAGTAGTCTATAGTCGAGACTATAGAGTAGTCTGTAGTCGAGACTATAGAGTAGTCTATAGTCGAGACTATAGAGTAGTCTATAGTCGAGACTATAGAGTAGTCTATAGTCGAGACTATAGAGTAGTCTATAGTCGAGACTATAGAATGGTCGAGAATAGTCTATTGCCGAGTCTATAGAATAGTCTATAATCGAAACTAAACCAAAAAAATCCCTACATATCCTCACTGAACATTATTGTCTTAAATAATAATATTCCAGTTTCTAATATAATGGGTTGAGTTTATATAAATAGAATCGGAACAAATACTTTATGACTGCATTCCGTAAGGTCTCACAAAACTTTGTTTCATGATGATCCAATACTAGATCTGAAATATATTTTTAACTATTCAACAAAATAGAACTTTGTTCATTATACGAACGTAATTTGTTAATATTAAATAAAGGACTACATTAAAGATCCTTTTAAATATTTAATTATTAGATATTAACAAATCAAGTTACGTTTAAAAATCCTCAGATTTCTCGCTAACAATCTTATGGCTCCAAGAATTTAACACTTAGACAGTTGGGCAGATGTTATTGTCCGTAGACATTTAGCTTTTTTCGTTTTTCTTTTGTTTTCCTGTTGCAGGACATGTGTTCATTTGCTGTACAACATTACTTATAGTAACCACAATAAAAAACTTGCTATAAGTATTGTTGGCAAACAACATTAGAAACAGCAAAAACAGAATGCTGTGATTCTTATGAGATCAACACTGTGGCTGATGAATCTCTATAGACTCCGCACCAGATTTATTTTAAGAAAAAATGTTTCTGTCTGCAAGATTTAAAATTGTAACAAACTTTTTTTAAACCAAAATAAATAATTTAAAAAATACTTATTTAAATTAAATAATTTTTAACGTAAATTAAAATTTTATATTATCCTTTTTTTATTACATTTTATTTTTGTATTTGCTGTCCCTATTAACCATGCCGTCGTCGTCGTCGACATACACGAAAAATCTTGTTTATATACATGTTTTTCCAATTGGATTTTATCCTTAAGGGGCACTTTTGAAACTGCATTATGACACACTTAGGAACAATTCCTTAAGGCCATTGGGGACCACCCAATCATTCAGCATGTATATATGTGTGTGTGTGAATACATACAAGTAATTTAGGGACATGTGTATGTGTTAAAGGAAAAAAGCTTGAAAAAACATTTTATTTTATAACAAAATACAGTGTGTGTATAAAATAAGGAAACGGAATTTTTATTTAACTCTCGCTTATTTACACACACACACACACATAGAATATTCTTGCTCGTAAAAAACACATAAAACAAAATTGTTAAAATGAGGTTAAGATTATACACACAACATCCTTGCACAATTATCCCTGCCACGGCACTTAATCATATTTTTTCTCTACATGGTGGTAGTGGCGGTTTGAGTGTGTGTGTTTGTGCCCTGCAGTTATGGAAGTAGGAAAAATACAAGTCTTTCAATTTAACTCCAGCCGATTTAGAAAGTTTTTTGGAAAAAATTTAGAAAAATTTTAATATTTTCTACAATCTATTTCTAAACTAATAGAATGTTTCTGTTTTTTTTATAAAATTTATTAATATCAATTAATTATTTATTTTTATTTTCAGTGAGTGTTTTGTGACAAATTTTTTTAGTATTAAGACAAAATAAGGTCCTTGAACTGCAGGGTGAATACATATGATAGTATATAAGAATAAGATGTCTATTTATAGAGGTTTAGTTTAATGTTATTAAGGTGCAGAGACACTGAAGTCTATAATTTATTTATTCATGTGTAATTTAAATGTTATAAAAGAAATACAGTGTCTAAATATAGTTAAATAATGTTTTATATCCATTTAATCTATTGTATACATTTATACATATGTATGTGGCTTCGAAATACATAAATAGTGCAGATATTTGCGAAATTCTTGGATCAATAATCATTTACGAAATTCAACTTCGATCGCTTTCTTAGCAGAATTGGTATTAAATCATCCTTCCGACTGCCTACTATATCTACTATAAAACGGGCAGCGAATTGGCTAAGGCACTATCACATGTCGGGGAATATATATGTATATATTTGTATTCTGACAGCAAAGCTGTCATATTCTACGATAACGATAATATGGGTCCCTGATCACGAGAAATGTCTAAATAACTGTCTGGCTAATAAATTAGCCAGTAACGGCGCGATGTTTGATTAATAAGAAATCGACGCCTTTAGTTGTATCTCTCTTACGACATGTTCTAAGTGAACTGTGTGGGAAAGCCCAAATTAGGTGTTTCAGTGAAACCAGCTGTCAGACCTCGAGGTCTCCATGTCATATATATTATGGTCTCATATCAAGATTTCTCATAGTTAAGTTTTCGAAAGAGTAGATAAGAATGCTATTATGATTAACTACAGGATATTGTGTCATCTACATCCAAGCCAGAAGACTAGGTCTTGGATATAATGACTACTGCAGAAGTTATCATAATGAAGACGAAGATGAGACTGTGTCACATCTACTATCTGTTATTGTCCTAGATTCACTGAAAACAAGGAACATCCCTTGCTCTCCTTTAGTTTAGGAAGCAGAAAGTGATACCTGATTATGCTCCTGTGACCACCAGGAAACACAACGGTACCAACTTAAATGCACTCAAGTAAGCTGCTTGTTAAGCAACTGTCCTCGATACCTAATCTTATATTAGTCGATATTAAGGCACCAGTACAACTAACTCTGCTTATGAATAAACTTTTTATTGCTCATTGTACATAAGTAGATAGATCAGTAAAATCAAAAAAATATATATTTTCTCAAACACTTAGATCAATTTTTAGACAGTATAAAAGGTTTACGAATCATCTTATTTCACGATAATCATACCAATTTTGCTGGTTTTAAAATGAAAACATTCCCAAAAAGAATGTCCAATATAATTGGAATGATACGTTTAAATCTGCTCTCAACAACCTTACCTAACTCATTATGAAAACATTTGTATTGAATGTGGTCAATTGTCATAAGATGTGATGGAGAGATTTGTGATTATAACGTTTGTATGTGAGTTTTATCATAATTTAATAATTTATTAGAGAATTATGAACGTCCAAGTCATGGGGGTAAAAGGCCCGAAGATAATGAAAATGGGCAGTATAGTCAAGACCTACATATATAAACTTAGTAAAGCCGATGGTTGTATAGAGAATAATATATACATACATATAAAATAATTATGAGCGATTTAACTATTCGGGGGTCGGTTTATATGTGGACCCAATTTAAATAGATTCCTATAGATATCGTCCTTAGTATTTCACTATGCTAATGTAAATTTCATTTAATTATATTCAAAATTGTAACATGTAGTTTGTTTACAAAGTCAGGTGAAATCAATCTTCCGATATACGGGAAGGTGACCACCCTTATGATGTCATGGAAGATGGCGTTTTTTAAAATGCAATTCCCATCAACTAATGACCCTTTCCAGAGCATTCTTTAACCTTTTAAAGCCCGCGCAACCACGCTACTGAGATGGTCCTGCTGATTCGTCAACATCACCTAGAGAAGTATTTGGTAGCCCGAAATACCCAGTCAATAAGTCAGGACCCCTCTGTATGTCAAAGGATGTAGAAATTTCCAAAGTCAATTCGAACCCAATAATTGCCCCGATGAGTTGAGGGAACGGACCTCAACCATATGTCGCGTAACATGAAACAATATGAATCCTGTTTAGATGGCAACAGCACCGAGAACTTCCCTGAAGTAAAACTAGTACTAAATCAGTACTAGTCTCCTGTGGAGGAAGGAGACTTTCCCGATCGTTCACCAATTACATCAGTTCCATTCTCAGACCATAAAGAACGATTTACGGAATGACAGGCAACTACCAAGTGTCAACCTGAAAATTCCCCAACCTATACTGGCGCCCTACTATGCGAAGAGTAAGAGATACTCAACGGGTTCAGGAATTCAGCATAAGTTGCTTTGTCACATCACCCAGTGACAACTGTTGAGATGGCAACAGCACCGGAGAGAGAATCCAGACATATTTAGCATTTGGATATATTAGTCCTTAAACCAAAATTCTCTCCCCGCGATTTGGGTTTCAACCACAGTCACTACGTGGATCCCGGTAGGAAGGACATCGATTTAGAAAATTATTGTGGGTGGATGTAGAGAAATATCTTTGTGCGTTACAAACATCAAGATGATGTTTCGCTATCTAATTTAGACTCAGATCGATTCAAAAATTGTGGTTAGGGACAAATATTATGAAATTTTCATCATTTTAGAGATAAAAGCTAAAGTATATCGACATTATTTATAACGATATGCAAGGGAAAAAAAATTCACTATTTCCAAAAAGGATGAATATTGTGAAATCGACTCAAAAAGTTATTAAGAGTATGAAAATTTTATCATAACCCTAAATATCCATATATTTCATTAAAATTCTAAACTTAAATATGTATACTTTTTATCAATTACCGCCAAATTTCATTAGAAGCGTTACACTTTGAAGTAAAATCATTCGCGTTACATTTAATTAAACAATACGAAAATAAATAAATTGACATTTATCTGAAAAATAAAACAAAAAACCCTTTAAAATATTCACAAGCAGATAAACAAATTTAGGTCAGCAATTAGACAATTAAAAGAAAGTTTACACACATTAATTCGGGCATATTTATGAGTATCAGTATTTACAAAAAAAAATTAAAAAAAACAGCATTTTCACATCGAAAAATTAACACAATCTAGTTTTTGTCGTTCATTTGTTCGTTCGTTTTACAATAAACATCATTAGACCAAGTAATTAAACGTGTACTCGGTAGTGTTTCTGGTCAACATCCTAAAGATTATTAAAGATAAATTTCCCCAAAAATAAAACAGAAGCCGTTCGTTCTTTTAATGGCAATTTTTACAACAACACCAGAAAATTAAAATAAAAACAGGTTAAATGATAAAAAAATTGTTGTTTTTTCGGAAAACATTAAGATCAAAAATATAATGAATACAAATATAAAACAAACTGGCATTACAACCCAAAAAACTAACCACTATAAGTGAATGTATCTTACCAATGTGTTGGTTTTTGTTTAAAAGATACAGATTATGATTTACAATAAAATTAACAGTTTAATTCAGATCATAACAAACATTACATTGTTTTGTTAAAGAAAAAACTACATGCATACTTACATATGTATGTACATGTGTAAGTGTATGTGACACTATCATAAACTTTAAGAACTTTTTTTTTGTCTTCCAAAGTGTGACAATGATATAAATCTTTTTGTTATATTTCTTATGAATGGCGGTCTTTTAAAACTACTAAAAGTACGAACCGTACAAAAAACTATATAAAAGAAAAGTTTCAAAACGGAATCTTAAATAAAACCACCAGCAGCAGCAACAGCAACAATAAAAACAAATCAAAACTAAATAAGTCATTGTACGTTTAAAATGTCACATGCTTGACAAACTACGAGTATTTAACAGATACTCGTACTTAAGATACATAAGTATCTTTTCATATGTATCTATTCAACATTCACACATACATACCATAAGTACGTGTGTATATAATGTATGTTTTAAGTATTATAATAATAACCAGTTTACTTAATACAATTTCCACACAAACAAGCAAATTACTTGTATCTACAAATATACAATTTGTTTAGTGGTGTTGTGGTGGAATGGAGTTAGCGATGTAGAGGAGGTAGTCAACTTTCGACAGGGTTAAATTAACTGACATGACCACACACAAGCATCTTATAACAACCCAAGACAAGAATTAAACTAAATCAGTGCAAAAAAAAAAGAAATAATTCAGATGAAGATGTTGGCCAATTTTGATACGAAACTCTACATATACATGCACTTACTTTGTTCAAACCATTCAGGTCGACATAAAATTTAAGTTTTTTTTTAAAAATCCGAAGTCTACTATCGGGCCTACTGTAAGCTATTTTTCATGGAAAATGTTTATTGGTAAAAACAAAAACTTTGTATAGTGATTAATGAAGGTGTTATCTTCCGATGTTCAGAAACTCAGTTTCCTGAACGTAAGTAGTAGTAATTTCCAGTCAGTGCTGCAAAGAAAGTGCTCCAGAGTTTTACAGTCCTCTCTTCTTTTGATCTCTAATATATAGTTATACCCGTAATCCTAAGTGACTTCTCGAAATAGGTCCAATCATACTAGCCGCAGACTTGTTTATTCTGAGAACGCTTCTCGTCCTGCTTACGTAATTGTCATATCATACTATCATTTCCAAGTGGTCTTATGGAATTCTCTCACCCATATATTTCATTTAGTCCCCGTTGCTTCGCTTTTGCTTTCGTCAGGTTAACTACTTCGAGTTCCCTTTCCTTTAAAACAAATACATTCGATCTTTTATTGCCGACTACTTCCGAGTAGCCTGGTACCCATACAATGCAAAGCTTGCCTCTGGGGGAATGTTCGGTTAAAGATTTCTTACAGTCTTAGATTTAACCTTATTACCTCATTCCGTTATTGCACGGACTTTGGCCTGGAAGGTAGTGTTGTGATTATGTAGGGATATATCTGCTTCTGGTTCTTCGATATGCAACCCAGGCCCGTTTTATCCCCTAGCTTAAAATCATCTGTTTAACAAAGGATTCTTGCTGGTATTTGCTCTAATGTTTCCGTATGGGTTCAGTGTTTTAAAGTTCCCAACATGTCTGGAATGCGATCGGCAACGTCCGATGACGTGTGTAATAACCGGTTTTGGTTAAGTTAGACTAAAGTTGGGAACTGTTCGTCTGTATGTTCTGCATCATATCTTATACCCAATCAGCTTGTATTTCCAAAGACGTCTACCAGATTTAGAACCATTACCAGATTAGAATTGGTTTTGATAGAATCATTACCCAGCAAATATATTAGTTGGGTGTTTCACGAGAAAGTTTATATCTGGCACCATGGTAGTTCTTGTTATAGGTGAGGCTGGATTTGATTAAAACTCAAATAATGGGAAGAAATTGTTTGATTGATTAAAAGACTTGAATATAAGATAAGGAAAATTTTGGACCAGCGAATATAATTCTATGAGCTTATAATTAAAAAAAGCATCATTCTCTTGAAGATGGAGCTTGCGATGCTGTTAAAATTAAAATAAAGTCACCCATGAAAATTTACAATATTATTTGATAGAAATACAACCGAATGACGAGTCCAAAAAGACTAACAAATGATACGAAATACGACTAAAATATGGTTCTATAATAACTTTAAAACAATAAACAAATTCAACTTATTATTCAACAACAAATCACCAAGTTACGATTCAAAAAATTACTGGAAAACTTTCAATTGTAACCACTTGACATACTTTTCAATGTCTCCTACATATTGTCCTGATTATGTGGAAGTAGTCTAATAACGTCTTATTAATAATGTGTTATATAAGTTCCTTCTAATTCACTTTTACTTTTAAACGATTGATTGTGTTAAAATAATGCTATTGTGGAAGTAAATATTAGCCATTTAACCCCTTACTTGGTAATGAAGCTTTTGCTGTGTATGGTTCAATAATACTCCGAAACAATCAAGAATGTTACTGAAAGATTCAATAATGATTACAATTATGGTGCAAGATTCGTTAGAGTACTTGATCGTACGAATGAGAATAAATAGCGAACTAAGAAGCTTTTGTTGTCCTGAGTAGAACGTCCTACACTTTCAAGGATTATGAATTTGACACAATAGTTTTTTTTAACTTTCTGAGCTTGTCTCAAACTAATGAAAGAATCTACTATTGTCGAAATAAATGTAGTATGTAAAGGGTACAAAATATTTTTTAAAAATGTCCATGTACTTTCTGCAAATCTACAAACATTTACATATGCAGATATAATTGTAAGAGCTATAGGTTAAAACGATTATTTATTACAGATCCCATCCGGTAAAATCTTAACATGACAAATTTACATGTCATGTATGAATATTTGTTAAATCTCTTGTAATACTTACTATCATGTCCAAAAGAAACACTAAACAGGAAAAAAAACACTCGTAAAGACAATTTACTTGAAATTAAAAGATTTTCATTTTAAAACGGTAGAAATGGAATGCGTTTGCAACAACTTCCTATATACGAATACTAAATGTAGTTGTTCATACGAATCTGCAAACATGTATATGAAAGTATGAGCACAAAAATTTATTCATTTAAAGTTTTCTTCTTGGCCAAGAAGTAAGTAATACTGAAACTAACATACAAGTAAGTAATTTAGATTTAACTGTTTGTCTTGTAAGACAAATGCGTAATTAATTGCCAACATCAAAAGGAAACATGTTTCAAAACATGGACTTAAATAAACTTACATACAATACTTTATTTTCGAATGTGAATATTTATTTTTCTACCCTTTATATGCACAAGTATGGAGACAATCTAAAGTTATGCCAGTTTATTTAAATAGTTTTCTTGAGAAAAGTTTTTTAAGAATTTGGTAAGAGTTTTTGCTAGCTGTATTTAAAAGAACAATGTTTTCAAATACAGGAAGATTTTCATTAATAAATCACATCTTTTTAAATGTTACAAATATTTATTACTATCACTTTGCTTTTAAAAACTAACTCCTTCTCGTACATGTATATTTATAACTTGGATGTATTCAAACCTGTTAGGACAATGCAAATATTTTTTCAATAAATATGTATGTATGTTTATCTTCATGTAAACATTTAAAAAGTTTAAATTAAAACCTGTTAAAACTTTAACTTTTTACAACTAACAAATCCATTATTTCAGAAAGTCATATGAGTTGTCATTTCAAACTCCCTCTCTAAACTATGTACATCGATATTTACAATTGTTAAAGTAAATATGTGTCCATTTAGTAAGTGATCTATGCATACATATATATATTTATGTATGTAAGTATGTATTTATGTATATTGGTAAATGTATCACTTTTACACAGTGTTTACTTTTACTAATATATTAGTCAGCATTTGCCGCAAAATACACATTTTTATCACTAGTCATACTAAAAATATTTAAACTTTTTCAGATTTAAAAAACATTGCTACTAAATATTGCCGTTCTGTTTTTATGTTTAACTAGAAAAATTGCGACGTTACACTGCAATCTCTAGCAGCAGGAATGAACAGTATTAATCTCTTGTTTTTGTACAAGAAAAAAATATATTTTTGTGCTATAGCAGCGCACACTCACATCTGTTAAACTAATATGGATAGTATTGATGATATTTTTATTTGCGCTGAGTTTTTCCTAGCAGCAATTAAATTTTGTTTTGCAACTGCTAGCTGCAAATTTATTTATTGTTTTTTTTTATATTTTATTTTATGAATAAACAGTTATACCAGTGTTACAACAATCTCTAATTAAGGATAATTATTTTTCGCAACATAAAAAATAGTTTGTAAAATATACATAGTGGCACCTCCCATATGAATTAAATACAGAAATCGTTTTTCTCGGAAACTATTAGAGTCAGAATCTTCTAATTTTGACGAAAAACTTTAACTTCATTATGAACATTGGGAAAAAATGAGCAGACTTTTATTAGGGGGCTTGGAACCTCTATATGAATTAAATAAATATGTATATGTTATTGAAAATATGGCTACCCCATAAAACACAACTCAAATTAAAAGCGTTCTTTAGATGTTTTTATTATTTTGTTCTAATGAATAAACATTTTTGAGCAATGTAGTTGTAAGATAATATGCTTATACTTATAACAATTTTATAACCAAATGATAGTTTTAAATATTTTTTGTTGTAGAAATTAATAAATTTATAATCACCTTGTATAAAACAGGGTAAACACACATAATTAAAATATTTTTCGTTGAATTCTAATGAGCTTACTTTACAAATTATTCAAATCACACTGTTAAAATGTGGAAGATTATTATATAATTTTTTTTTGAAGAAATGTAGTTAATATTATTGTGTAATACATTAAGGAAAAAAACAAACAAATATCAAGGTAGTATTTTCTGTATTATATCATACAGAAACTATGAGAATATTTAAACTATATTTTAATAATTAATATGTCAATCAGTACAGGATATTATAGGTCGAATATCATCGATATATGGATGATAATAAATATACATATTAATATCGACATACATACATATGTACATACATACATACATACATACATACATACATACATACATACATACATACATACATACATACATACATACATACATACATACATACATACATACATACATACATACATACATACATACATACATACATACATACATACATACATACATACATACATACATACATACATACATACATACATACATACATACATACATACATACATACATACATACATACATACATACATACATACATACATACAAACATGCGTACAAATGTGAAGTGAAATACTGAATATAAGCTCATGAAATGTCATAAAACTGTCAGTGTACTTACATATATATACCTACATATGTTTATTTACAAATTGCAGCATCAATATTGCCAAAAAATAATAAATAAAACTACAACTGGCAGTAGCAAAACTAAAAAGTTACATTGCTGCTAGGAAAAACTAAACGCAAACAAAAATAACATCAATACTCGCCATATTAGTTTAACAAATTTGAGTGTGCGCTGCTAAAGCACAAAAATATATTTGTGTTGACCTGCAATTATGTCTGCCTGCTACTAGAAATTGCAAACACGAGTTGCAATTTTTATATTAATACGAATATATATGACTGCAATTTTTAGTAGCAAAGTGATACAAAAATGATAAACTTTCATATTTATTTTATAGTCATATACAAGAGAGGTGGTGCTAGTGCTGCATATTTAAACGCTGCTTTTACACTCATTCTCTTCCACACTTTGTTGTTCCCTGTTACAAATACAAGGGTAATGTAGTATTTTATTTGTTAAGTGTTTTTACTTGCTTGTTTATTTTTTTATTTTTCATTGCATAAATTTAGGCATATGTTAAAGGGTTGCCGCTATACATCATATTTTTTTTCAATAAATTATAACATTACGGACATATTTTTAGATATTTGCAGTTCCAATACAGATATCGTACAAACATAAAACTAAATCGTTGAAGTTTGTATGGATCTGGGTGAACAAGACGTAAAACTTTTATGTAAGTTTATAGATCGAACATTGTAATTAACTTAACTATGTAGCTACATAATAGTTTACATGAAAGTAAAAGGATAGCAGCCGCAATTACTCACTCTTGAATGGTTATCTCCAACCTGCAACTATTGTCAGCGAAGTTGACAGCAACACTTTTTGGCGTCGTGGTCGATGGAGTTCAAATTCCGACTCTGCACCAAGCAAAAATCACATTTGACAGCCTATTTTCCTCCTCAGATAATGCCACTACAATCACGCACTAATTACGAAGTAGAAAAAAGGTCCTCAAAGCGCAACACGACAGCACTTGGGGTATCTACACCTGCCAAAATGCTGCCCAAAGGACTGTAAAGGACTGCCTACAAATTACCTCGGAAAATGATATACACGAGGAAACAAAAGTTCTCCCTGTCAAGAAACCCAATGTCATGTTGACTAAACTGTTTCTTCTAGGATTTCATCGGAGGTGTCATCCCAACTTTAACATCACATAGTATGCACCCGCAAGGCATGTCAGCTAGGACCGTCATATATATGAGGAGAACAATGAATGTCGAGTGCTTTACGTGAACACTTGCCGTGTTGGCCTATTTCACGGTGGTCTATTTCAAAAACTGGGTGAGCTTCTGTAATAGCCCCATTGTGTATCTTACACACAGATGGCAATTTACGTATATAGAATTTACGGTCCAGTATACGTGCACTTTGCTGAAGTGCTCGACAGGTGTCATGAGCAAGCTCAGACTAACCCCGATAAAGGAAAAGGCAATCACTGGTTAGAGTCGATAGAAGGGGCGTACCCAATATCAGGTTAAGGATTGCTCTACAAACATTCTCATCATCTAAAGACTCACCCCAGGGCATTACTGGACCTCTTAAAGTCGCCCAACCACACTACTGAGATTGCTTCTGCTGGGTCGGCAACAGCACCTAGGGGACGTAATTGGTAGTCCGAAAAACGTCTCTATATTTAATTAGCCAGACTTATTTCAGTGGCCACAAGGACCTACTGTGATAAGTTTAGCATGTTTAAAGTAAACTCCAACACACTCAACCATGAAGGAAAATCACAGATAAATTAAATATTAAGGTATTAACAGCACCACAATCATCTCACTCCGTTTCTTCAAACCTTAGTTCAGCACACCATCTACAACCAACACTACATCCATCACTCCATTCGACTAACCTAGGATAAAACTCAGAATCCCTCTAATCCATTAGATACAAGTATCTGATGGTTCATCATACCCAATCTTTGCATTATCAGCTCAAATCCAACACTTTATTAATCCACAGCCTTGCCCTGTGGTTTGTACCGCTCCTAGCTCCAAGCCCCCCCCCCCCCCCCATTGCTGCGAATATGGATTTAAACCACAACAACTACGTGGATCCCGAAGGTACCTCAACCAACTGACCATCCAGCACACTGTCCTGCGGCCAACCCGTAGTACTATATTATGCGGTGCTCTGGTTAGACCAAATGTCAAATCATCCAAGGACTAGCCATTGAGTTAAATGTCATCACCAGTTTATAGTCCCGGCAGACTAGAGGTACTGGTAGCACTTTTTTACCACGGGATTGCAATACACCAAGATGAAGGTCTTTCATCAAGGAAGCATTCCCCTGGGGGATACGAGGAGAAGATACGCAATTATGTGTAGGATCCAATAGATCACCCTTGTGTACTACAGCTTTGAACTACATTCGTATAGATGTCATCAATTCCGCGGTCGTAGGATATAGCATTGAATGTCATACTTGAAAAACAAGAGTAGTTCTTGCACAACTTAGATCGAGATGGAGCTACAGGCTTAATGCCTACTGGTCTCGTATAGATCGTGCCGTCCCAAACGAATGTCCAAATCCCCAAGATTTTCAACACATATTCAACTGCTAAGCCAACCCTACTACATTGATGAGAAACCGCCAACTAGATTATTCTATAGCTGTTACAGCAACAACAACTACGCACTCTCGACAAAAGCTCAACCATGTGAGTACTAAGCCTGAAGGCTTGAGGATGCTCAACCTATGCAGAAAGTTTGTTACTGCTTTGTAAATAGTTAATCGAACATCATTTTTACTGTTTAGGAAGAAGCCCAAGAAGCAGTAAACTTTTACGTTACTGTTTGCTGGGTTTACATGCATACATATACATATTTATCTAAGAACTTTTGAATGTCCATCTTGAATTTAATACAGAAATAGAAGTGTTTTTAAATGACGATGATGATGACATGATGTTAACACACTCACTTATATACTCATATAACTGTCATTATAAGAAAGCAAACCGGAAATAAAAATAAACAATAACAGGCATTTCGTAAAAAACACACAGACTCCAACATACACAGATTTTAAATGGAAAGAAAGCACAACAAAATCATATGATGGGATAATAACGAACTTATACACACACACAAACCGTACAAGCAAAAGTAAAAGTGCCAACTTGTGACTTGGATAATCTACGAGTTTAACACAAGTTTTTTATATTCTCAACTTCAACATGTGGCCGGGGCAGTCAGTCAGACATCATCACATGTGAATAAGTTTATTCGACATGTCTTCTCCATTTAAAATAAACGAACATACATTCATACTTTTATCTATACGAATGGTGTATCAGTTAAGTGAAGAAATTTCTTCCATCTACTTCTCCATATTTGTTGTTTTTCTTTTGTGATCCTTTCATGCTTTATGTCCGTATTATTTGTTAAATGGATGATAGTTGAATGTTGGTTGTCGGTTGTTTGGCTCAATGGTTCAATGGTTGTTGTTTGAATCTTTATGTTGGATTTTACTTTTATTTTTTCATTTTTCAGTCACCCAGCAAACAATCTAACAAGATTTTTGAAATAATTTGATGTAATCTAAAAAAACTCAAAATTTTTAATAAAAATCCTATTCCTAAGCAAGAAACTTTTAAAAAGTGAGTTAACAACAAGTGATTCTTAATTATATGTTAAACCTAAATGTTTGCTGGGCAGTGTTTATTTGATTGTGCATCTGTTTGTATATGTCCACTTTTTATATGTTTTTGTAGATTTTATTTGTTCGACTTAAAACTTGGCATGGATGCTAGAGGAAGAGCATTGCTGGCTTTAGCTGGTTGGCTTTTGGTCTGTCTTCTTGTGTATCTGAACAAACGAATGAATGAATGACTGACTAACAAACTGACTGGTTGGATGGTGTTGATTGCTGTTCTGGGTTTTTAAAATGTAGTTAGGCTGCCGGGTTTGTTGAATGTTTGGCTGCCATTGCAAAACGACTCCCTCGACTCAGGTGTAGAGCACCCCGGAGTGTCGTGACCAGCTCGTATATAACACCCAATACAGTAATTTCAATGGTTATGCGCTTATTGCTTCTGTTCAACAACATTTCTTTTTGCTGCTGCTGTTGTTGTTATTCTAGTTTATTTTTGCTTTATGTCTTGTATTTTATTTCTTTTTCATATTCATTTTAGGATTCTAATGTCGGATGTAGGAGTAGAATATGAACAAAAAAAGATGCTGTTTGTTTTAATAACATACATATGTATGTATGAAAGTAAGTGTGTGCACAATTTGAAATAAACGAGGAAATACAGACATTAAATATACAAACACATTTGGAAAAAAATTTTGAACAAATTTATTTCAAATTAAAAAACTAGTATCACATATTGTTCAAAAGTTTTTTTAGTGAAATTTAGTTTAGCATTGTTTTGTTCAATATAAAGCATTAAATTTAGAAATAATGTGTTGAATGGATTACAACCGCTTAGAAAAGTATTTCAATAAACTTCAAAACACTTCTTTTTACCAGCACTCAGGGATGACTACTGAACAGTTAGAGAACTAAGGAATTGATTGGTGGGAGGATAGGAGGAGAGTGTTCGAGGACATTCTATTTAAATCAATTTACATTGCAGGTAACCTGAAAGACTTTTGTTTTATAATTTAACAAGTTTTCCCTGCAATGCGTTTTGCCATCCACTGGCAAATCGAAGATAGAAGATGGAAATAGATAGATTGTTCCGTGCAAATGTCGCGAATGAGTTTCCTAATTTCAAAGGAACACTCCCCACCCCGCTTCAGAGAATCAATAGAGTTGGATAACATACTGTCTTCGATAAGTAAATTTACCCTCTCCTGTGAGCTGTAGCATAGACCCAAAATAGACTTTGAAGCAGCGGCTCATACATGAGATTTCTGTTCTATTTTTGTTCAGATACACATACATATGTAAGTAGTGTGAATATTCAGAAGAAGATCAAATAAAGTAAGAGTTCGCCGATTTAAGCATTCAAATGCTTCTTTTGACACTTCATCGGGATTCCTAGTTTAGTCTCATCACCAGTAACTAATACTTTTCCAAATCGGTTAGCTTTAGCAATCAGGTTTGAGAATATATAGTAGCAAATTTACTCTTTTGACGAAGGACCAGATGGTTTTACGCAGAATCTTAATTAATCCAAGACTTTTGTCTGGGTCTGAACCATTTTTGCAATGAAGTAAATGTTTCCATTCCCAGCATGATTGGTAGTTGGTATATCTACTACATAAGCACTTATCAGGGTGGGAATTGAGGAAAAGATCGAGTGGAGTGTATTGGTGCCCTTCAACACAGTAAATATGTGTTGGCTCATTCACTAAATGGTAGTATGCGGCGAATAGCTTAACATATTGGCCTTCTGAAGTCATAAGACTAGAATGGCAATCTAGAATGGACATTCAAATCATCATCAACAACAATTTCACTATTTGAACAACTCACAAAAATCTTCGTTATGGAATCGGAAAGGACATCCAAATCTATAGAATTAAAATGCTGTTAGTTCTTGTTCGACGATCCGACCTGTTCAGTTGTTAAAGGAGCTACTGCTTGGTCCCAATAACCGAGTTCATATGATCAACACTTCTACCAGTAATAGGTTTTGCATCTTTCGGAGAGCTCGAATATGTTGTCAAACAGACTATAACTGGAATATTTGATAGTTGTGCACCAACTTATTTTGTGAATTTACCATGTCATACTCCTGAAATGTGCGACCCGTGGAGTGCCGGTGCACTTTGCTGGACTAAAATTGACTAACGATTCGTAAACTAACATCAGAAGTGAGTTGTATGATACTAGTCAAATAAAACACTAATTAATCGTTTTACTAACAAGGTAAAATATGAAATAAATAGAGAGGAATTTAAATAAATTTGAGGTCTAACAAAGTAAGAAGATGGAAAGGATATAATGAAAAAAGACAAATTGTGTCATAACTAATGGGTAAGTATTAGAAATGTATCATTAGTCAGTGTGATCAAAGTTCTGATGAAGCTGTAACGGTCTGCTTACAAAATATATTGGTCGAGACTATGACAGCTTGAGATTACTTCAGCGCTTTCGGTACTTTGTTTCATATCAACCAAAAGTCCCGATAAAAGCTTCTGCTATCCGCCACCGGCAAAGCGTCCGATGGGAGAACTGATAACTCCAACAAACTAATGTTTGCAACAACTAGTTTCAACTACTACAACAAGTTTCGCGAATTTTATATATTAAAAGCTGAGTGAGCAGAAATTATTAACAATAAAATTACGCTTGAAAGTAATGTACAGTAGAATTATTTCAAATTTCTGGACAATTTTTAAAATGTATATAAAAAATTTAACATTTGCTATAAAATAACTTTTGAACTTACCAGAATAATAACTATCCAAACTTAATAAATCCTCATCAAGATCTTCATCATCTATGTCATCGTCTAAATCATCAAACTCATTAAATGTGTCATCAACTTCTTTTTCTTGATCCTTTTCCAAAAGATCTTTATTACTTTTATCTTTAAAAGTTTTCGATGCATCATTGAGCTCATTTGAATTAACAATATTTATTTTTAGTTCATCTTTGGTTAATATTTTATTGGCAGAATCATTGGTTTCACCAAGGTGATCTGAAATTTAAAAGAAATATCAATTAGTTAAAAAATAATATTTATAAAAATCTACAATCTCTCTTATAAAACTGTATACATATATACATATGTATGTGTATATTTTTCTATAAATATAAAAAATAATCAAATAATTACATTTTAACTAAAAATGCATTAACGTTCAAAATTCCCTAAAGTGAATTATTTTATGGCAAAATTTTCACCAGCAACACATTCACACATACTTAATATTAAAACATTTAAACAGATACATACATACATAGGTTTGTATGTGTGTATGAATATATAGAAGTGCAAGTAAATCCAAAACATGCCAAGATACAAACAAATAAAAACAAAAATACACATCACTAGAGTCGAGACACAAACTCCACACACTTACAGACATGCAACATAATCTAACAACTTCTAGACACCAAGGAATGCCACAACAAAGTTTAAAACTACTGCTACACACAGCCACTCATACCCACACATTCTTGCTAAAGAAAACCCCGAGAAAAAGGACGATGCTAAGCAAAGAAGGCCATCAAGAAAATCAATATGTTTCTGGTTAAGGCAAACGAGTAGCAAAACAAAAACAACAACACAAATAAGTAACCAAAGGTACACAAGCAACACATTGGGGGGAGCGAGGAGTCAAGTTAAAGAATAAAGCAAGAATGTTTGTGTGTGTGTGAAATAATCATACAACTAAAACTAGTACGTACTATAACAGCCAGTCCTTACTACATCATCATTTTACGAACAATGTGTGGAATACTTTATGTTGAATACAGAATACCATAATGTTCGACATTGCTGCGGCAAGTCCCAGGTGTAAGGAATTTTGATTAGTCAAATCCCTCGGGTACCATAATTCCCCCACAGTAGTGCCAGCCAGAAATGAAAGGCAAATTTTAAATTTCTGTTTGCTACAGCTAAAGCCAAATGTTGTGCAAGAGTAAGAGGAGAGTAGGGAAAAAGAGAGTTATACTGCAAAGAAGTCAGACAATGTTGTTGTTTACATGATAGAGAAGTAGAAGGAGGGGGAGAGAAAGTTTGATTGCCACTAACAAATACAAATAAACACTAACAGAGATTTTTATTTGCTATATGTAAGAGAAAGTTGTATAAAAAGGACATGCGTGTGAAATCCTTCATGCTGCATATTTTTAGGAGAATTTTGATGATAAGAGCAAATCAAATCAGACTCTTAAATTTCATTAGTAAACAGCTGTTATTAATTCTTATTGTTTATAAGGAAACAAACATTAGCCTTTGGGGTGGTTTAGTCCTTAATACTTTAAGTGGATAATGGTTAACAAGATTACTGCTTGTGGTTTTCAAAAAAATATTTTGTAAGAATTTAAATTTGTAGCTATTAATAAAGAAGCGTGCTTAAGATAAGTTGTTTTAGATAACTCGCTAACATCAGTTAACATATTATCTATGTAGTAGGCAAGTTTGGAGGTAATGATTACATTGTCAATTACAATTACATTTAAAGTAATGCTAATTGAAGCTTGGCCAACTATAATTACTTGTATTTGTAATTCAGGTTTTGCCAATTACAATTAATTGTAATGTGTAATTAAGCATTAATAAATTACAATTACTTGTAATTGAAGTTTTGTCAATTACAATTACTTGTAATTGGTTTTTGGTAAATTACACATTACAAGTAATTGTAATTGGCAAAACTTCAATAACAAATTATAGTAATTAGTTATTGCTTAATTATACATTACAAGTAATTGTAATTGACCATGTAATGAATTACTTTATGTAATCATTATCCCACAAGCCTTCTATCTGGCTTGTGGGATAATTTATTTAACTATATTTACTCTTACAGTAAATTTTTAACAAACTTTATCGACTTCTATAAGGATCATTCCACCTTCTGCCACATACTTGGGACAATTCTGTAAATTAAATATAAAATATAAATACCAATATAATGTATGTATGAATGTGCGTGTGTGTTTGTTTTCCCACATTGCACGTGGTTGTTAGTTTTTGTTGATATCTATAGTTATATTTTACATTTTTATTATCCTTTTTCAAGAAAACTCATTGATGCCCTTTTTATGTGCTCAAATTGCTATAAACCAAAGAAAAAAGAGAGAAAATATTCAACAAAAACAATATGTACATATATATGCTCTTTTAACAACAAATATTAAAACAAAAAGAGTATTTTGATTTAACAAATAAAATAATCCAAAGAAGAATAAGAAGAAAAAAACAACCAAATACAAACTTAAGCACTTAACGAGTTGTATATGTGAGTAAGTGGCATGCCACAATACAATGTCACCTTGGAGATTTGCAAAAGTTTTTATGACACATGAAATGTAACATAACAACACACCAAAGTAAATGTTAAAACAAGCGACTGTATGTGTGTGTATGTGTATTAACTTATATATGTATGTAAAAGTGTTGATATACAAATATAACTGTACGTATGAGCAACTTAGTTTGTTACACGATTTATACTTATACAACCAAACAGCCAACAAAACTTAGCTTTTTCTATACTAAACTTAACAATTTCTAAAAACGAAGAAAAAAAATCAACTCCTACCAACACTAATGCTATAACTATAACTTGTTATACAGATACAATCCACACAATAGCAACTAACTGACATACTATACTAAGGCGACTCATCCAACGCACGTAGTTTTTTAGTAATACTCCAGAGATTTGGTTGCCATCAATGAAAAAGTCAGTCATCTAGTAATTTAGTCGCAAATGAAAATCGTGTAAATGAAGTCAATTCGTTTACGAGTTTTAATAACAGAAAGACCAAAAAAAAAACCATTTAACTATTCAATACAAGCGTCTCATGCAACACTACAAGTACAAAAATCATTTTAATATCAACATCAACACAAACCACCCGGAGTCTACCCACCACATGTCTACGGCATGTGTATGAGTAGAAGTGTTTGTGTGTTGCGGAAGAGAGAATATGTTAAATTTCCGTTTCCTTTTTTTGCTTTATCATGCCAGCATGTCGTATACGTAACGCGGTTTTTTGAAGTCATCAAATAAAAACCGCGAAACAAGAATTCCCTGCGAACATTATGAACATGAATTCCGTTTGAATATTTGTTTGGAGATGTGTGTATGTATATATGTATGTTTGTGTGCGTTTAACAGTTTAACAAATTGAAAGTCCTTCTACTAATCAACCGTTATATGTTCATATGTATATGTTTGAGTGTATTAGAATATTACACATACGTACGTATGTACGTGAACGACTATGGAACGGAATGTTAAGTAACCTGCCTGAAGGCTTTTATAGTCACATCACTAACACAAATGTACGTATAAAAATACTGTTACGCTCAAAGTCTAATTATGCTGACAACTTTCTGTAAATTTATGAAAACGAATATTCTTGTACGTAGTAAATGTACAGTGGGATTGATTATGAAATGATATAATAATAAATTTAACATACTTAATTTCCGATTCCAGTTTGGTATCGAAATTTCCTTTAATTAGAATATACTTTCTTGGGTTCTGAAGAGCTTTGATAGAAAGAGCTTAGACTAAAAGTTTTCAGAATGAAAGGCAGACTTGGTTTACTGATCCACCAAGTAATCAAAACCTTACTTGTAAGGAAACTTCTGAATTAAGGCGTACTAATGGGATGATCCATTTTTCGTATAGTAGAGATGGTAACCTGAGTTAAATGCTTCATATTCATGATATTTGGCCACATATCGAAATTTTGGAATGCTGATATGAGAGACTTCACGAATATTTATCACTAGATAATGTAATGCAATTCATTTGGTGGAGACGATCCGAAATATGTAGCACAAGGCTTAATATAAATAATTTTGATCTCATACATACATACCCAGCAAAAATAAAACGAAGTACCTCCTAAAGAATAACATTTTTCACTACTTCAAAAGTAGCAGTTTTTGTTACCTTCCGTGGAATTACTTCTTGAGCATGACTTCAGAAGTAGGGAATTTGGGATCAAATAAAAAAGACATCACTCATATGACAATCTGTGTTAAAATCATCAGGACTTTTTCAATATTTTCATGGAGTAAATTCTACTTCTTTTTGGCTTCTTAGAAGTTCTTTTTTGTTAGGCGACTTAATAATAATCTTCTGGAAACCTCAAACTTATTTAACTCCTGGTGCAAAAAAAGAAGAGGGTTTCCGACTAACTAACCGATTGATTTCCGATCTTAAGGAAAAAGATTGATTGGAGCTGTTATAGCCATCTTTACAATAAATAATTTGAAAATTTGCTCGATATCTAGGCCGGTGTATAAGTCCAACTTATCGGCTTCCATAAAACTTTCGCTAGAGACCAACTGTAACATCCCTCTTCCTAAGTCTGAATGACCTCAATATTGGTTTATGTTTATATCACGATTCTTTTAAACTTTTGAAGGATCTTGGTTAGTTCTGGTTCTCTTGCTCCCGATTTAACGAGACTACACGGAGGACATTTGGTCCATAGTGATACTTTTAAATTTATCTCTCGCCAATTTAGATGGCATTTGTTATCCTCAGAGAGAAGTTAATGACATGTCATTCAGATATAATAGATCATGTAGAGGGTGGTACTAAGATATCTCAGTCTACAATTTTGTTGAGAGGAGCTGTCCAATCGATTCTTCTGGACAAATTCTTCAATATTCTAACAAAGTTCTATCAAGGGCCAAGAAACAAGGTACACAGCCATATCATTTGGGATGTTTTGAAAGTAATAAGAGGCCCATGGCTCCAAAATTCGCAAGGTATAACACCGGATTTTCTAATATCACAATGGAACCAGCAAGCTATCCTTAATACCTAATTCCAATTTTTTCCAAATTTTTAAAAGTTCTGTATGATATAGTGGATCCCAAAATTATTATTAAATTAATCTGGATGAATATACTTCATTTTGATCCACTGTATATTACAATTATATGTTTACTTATACTCACATACACATATACACTTGACCATTTTTATGAAGCACGCGTGCACAATGATAAACTTCATAAAATTCTTTCATATCTTTATGATTCAGATGTACGTATTCGTAATGCTATTTACTGCTGTTAATTTGCCAGCAATATGTATGTGTCTGTATACATCCTTATACCATGAATGATGTACGGACGCATAGTTTTAGCTGTATCTTTGGCTAATTTCGTATGGCAAATAAAAACGCCTCTAACTTTTGGTATTTTTATTATTTGGAAATTTTCTCGCTAGCTTTCGCCTTTTTCGTCAGCATAAAACGTTGATTGAACCTTGAGTATTTTTTACTTTAATATCTGTGTGAATCTTTACAACATCCACTTGTACAGTATGAATGAGACGACACATGTTGAATATCAGGATACGAGTCCTACATACACAAAACACATTCAAATAAACTGCAACAACTGGGGAATATTTTTATCGAAAAAATTTGAATACAACTACAACAAGTACCAGTAGTATGTTACGATGTTACGTTGATGTTACCGATGGTGATGATGAACTGCGTTTCTCTTGTTGTTGTTGTTCTTGTTCATTCTGCTGTCGTATACTTGCATTCACGTGTTCTTTTATATATTCAACACAAAGTCTTTGTATGTATGAATAATTGTAGTTGTAGTGTTAGAAATATCGACATGTATTTGTGTGTTTTTATATTCTTGGCCACTTTATAGTTGAGCTTTACGAGTCCAGCATTAAGACTGTGAAACGCGAACAAAATGATGCAGTGCCATCATTCACCAGCATTTATTGCATTTCAAGCCAAATTATACGAATATTTTTGCTTGACTAGAGTATGATTTTTGTTGAGTATTAAATGTAACTGAAATTTTTACTTATTCTTCTTTTTACCATGTGTTTTATTGTAGCTGCTTTTAATTCTGTTGCTGATTATTCAACGTACACCATTTTGTTATCCTTAGAGATTTAACAAATTCATCATTGAAGCGTAGATTTTGAAATTAGTAATGAAAGCTTATAAATATTTCTTAAATTCTGAGAAAATAAAGAATTTAAATTTGGGTTTGACAAAGGTTTAAAATTTTTAGTTACATTACCTACAACATATACATACATACATACATAACTATTTGAGAATTTTAAACTCTATTGTACTAATGAACTTTTTTTGTAAATCCAATATTATTCGCACAATTAACATGTTCCGTTTTTGTGAAACACACACTTTACGCGTTCCATGTGCAAATTTTATGTAACACCAAAATTTATTAATCAACATTAACTACTGCGTGAACTTTTAAACATCGATGAGTAACAGATTATTAGCTTTTTATTTCAATTACTCTAGTCATTACATACAAATACACATACAAATGACTGAATGACTATTTGACTGAGTGAATAACTGAATGAATGAACAAACCATATTCATCACGTTGCTTAACACGTTTATGGATTTTTTGTATATGCAATTATTAGTGAACGCAGTCACTCATAAATATAATATTTTCCGTTTTCAGTCAAAAACCATAAAACCTAAAAAGCTAATGGTAAAGTACGAATTTATGATGCTCTATAGTTGAAAATAACAAATGATTAATTAGTAAATTGAAAAATAATGTCCAAATTTGCACCTTTCATCAAAATGATTATTTCAATCATCAGAATTTTTAGGGTTAGGGCTATATTTATTTATACAACTATCGAGCCAATTGTTGGTAAAAACAAAATCTTTATTATTGATCACTGATGTTCAGAAACTCAGTTTCGTGGATGTAATTCCTAAGAGTTTTCCAATCAGTCTGCATTAGGGGCGTTTTATCCGGAAATATATCCCAATGTCTTATTGGGATCATATTTCTGCGAAAGTTTGACTATAATAAAGAAAGTAGTCCAGATTTATATTGTCCTCTCTACACGCTTCTCAGGAGGCTTCTAGTCCTGATATCGTTAGGTTCTATCCACCGTTTCTTTATTCCAAGTGGCCTTATGGGATTCTCTAGCCCATATTGCATTGAACAGTTTTATATTCGTCATTCTAACTACCTCGAATTCCCTTTTCTTTAAAGTATTAGCTGTTTTGTTTGCCGATTATTTCCAAGTGCCCTGGTATTCATATGATGCCAAACTTACCTCTGGGAGAGTATTCGGTTAAAGCCTTTTTACGTTTTGAGATTTAATATTCTGGCTTCTAGTCCTGCTATCGTTAGATTCTATCCACCGTTTCATTATTCCAAGTGGCCTTATGGGATTCTCTAGACCATATTGCATTGAACATTTTTATATTCGTCAGGTTGACTTCCTCGAATTCCCTTTTCTTTAAAGTATTAGCTGTTTTGTTTGCCCTGGTATTCATATGATGCCAAACTTACCTCTGGGAGAGTATTCGGTTGAAGCCCTTTTACCTTCTGAGATTTAACATACTGGCTATCGGTAAATATGTTACCCCACCTCGCGGCATACTTATTTTATTAAAATTTACGCGTTCCGTTGTTGGACAAAGCTGGTCTAGGGTTTCATCTAATGTTCCGCTGAACGCAGATATTCAACATTTATCAGTGCTTAAAAGTTCACGATATATTCTGTGTTTGGTATGCAATCGGGTATGTTATGTGTTTGTGTATATAGGCTATAGCTTTCCAAAGATTTCAGTAGTTAGGATGCTATTGACCGCTTCATAGTTATATATGGCCTTAAGTCTCTTAGGCCCTTTGACCCAACATCGTCTGTAAAGAAAACAGATTTAAGTCCATATTCGGTTATTGTTCTTAGGAGGCTGTTAAACGTTGTTACCCAGAGTAAAGAGGAGCCTGTTTTGTACAGCGAAATGCCATTTTCCTGGCTGTAACATCGTGAATTTCGCAACTTATCCATCTGTTCTTTTGCATGTGGTTGATCCAGTTACGTAGTGCCCGGCTAACATGAAACTGGTCTAACAATTGGAGAAGAGTATCAGTATGATATGCCATCGATTTCAATCCGTACCATTAGTGTATATAATTTGCTATCAAAGGATTCATTCAATGTAGTCTCCACCGATCTTCTCTTTATAAAAGCATACTACTTATACTTGAGATATTTCCATGTATTTAAGTAGGAAGAACCCAAGACTAATCGGCCGATAAGACTTTGGTGTTGCATAAATATCTATGACAGATAAACGGAAACCAGTTCCGTCTTAATCTGCAAAATTACAGGGAAAATATCACCTGGTCCTGTAGCCTTATATGGTACATATATAGTGACTCCCGAATATGTATTCCTCTATACCAGGTCAGAAGTGAGAATATATTAGGAGTTTCAATGTTTGCTCAATATTCTCAAGTCTGCTCCATATCCTTCATCAATCATAAGATTATTGGACTTATTTTGAATAAGAATGTATATATAAAAAGTTAGCTGATAACTGACTTATCGAAGGGATATATTTTAATACTCATAGAAATGCATAGCGTACACTATTAACAAAAAAAAATAATTAAACTTCACTCATAAAACGACGTATATAAAACTACACACATTGGCAAATATGTATGTAATTTTTGCACATATGTATTTGTATCTACAAATATGCGAAATTGTAAATGAAATGTAATGCATTTGACCATTATAGATGAAATGATCGTTGGTTAGTTTGTGTTAAAGGTGGTGCCGTTAAAATTAATTGCCAGAGTATATTTATAATTTCAACTCAAGGATTATTAAGTGCTTACAGTCAGTTGTCCAGTTACTATAACCATTAAATTGGTCTACTACCACAAATACCTATACAAACATACTAAAATGTCTAGGTATTTGTGGCAATAATGCTGATGATGATTAAGGTGAAATTGTATTTAGTGGGGATAATCATGTAACTACACTATTACATTCATACATATACATACATATTGCAACTTATGTCCCTAATGTCATTTTGTCCTTTTGGCTTGAAAAATTGTTTCTACTCTCTTCGTATGTTTATTTTGCCTACATAACCAATGTATGTATGTCTGTATAGGTATGTATGTTGTACAAGTTAACTAGTACTATTGAATGTCATCTATATATTTAAATTTATTTAAATAATACTAACAGCTATGCATACACACTTACTTGCACATGTGTGTGTACATATATTTTTCCAAGCATTAACTTTATTCATTCTTTACTGTGTACAGGTCCTGTGAGATTTTCTTTTCACTACTATGCTTTTAATTCGATTCGTTACTCTGTTGGCAACTAATTCCATTGGGAATATTGTTACTTAAATATATTTTTGTGTTTGTATTAAATGGAATATTACCAAGAGATATGAATGTATGTGTTATAAATTTGTATTTGTATGTGTGTTTGTATTTAATGAACTATGTATTATAATATTCTATAATAAACAAATAAGAATTTTTTAATCGTTAAAGGACGACAATAATATACACTACCTAAGGCGTACATTTTTAAAATAGTTTTTATTTGATTAAAAACTAGTGGTGCCCGGTCCGCCTTGAAGGCCCATGATTAGCCATGTAGACTCCACACAGAGGAAAAAATATACACGCCTGTACCAAATTGACACCAAATTTTTCAATAACATCCGTTGTCAAGTATATACATACATACAACAACAACATGTAATGTAGACCACGCAAACAATTCTTTGTCGCAATTTAAACTTTATGCACATCCGTTGTCTAAATGTTAACAAACGTGGTAAGCTCACTATTTACAACGCATTTTGTGCTTACCACGTTTTTTAACTTTTAGACAACGGATGTGCATAAAGTTTACAGAAACACTTCTCAAGATCCCTGGAATATATATTTGACATTTTGTCCTATCCTTAGTAGCCTTAGTTCCTGAGTTTATCGATTACGAACAAACATTACTCTTATATTTATAAAGATTATTCAAACGTACTCTTACTTGTTGGAAACACTGCCAGGCCAATTATGAACAATATTTTCCAGGAGTTTATACCCTTTCGCATGCTTTATGAGGGAACAAACTCCCCGGGAGTTTATTATCTACAATAGGCCTGTTTATTTGACCATCCAACAAACCTTATGTATGGATCTTTAAGAAACCACTCTCGTAATGTGAATTTTGTTTCAAGATTCTTTCCATTCTTTCCGATAGTATTCTGATATGGAAACTTTTTTCCCGATATATACAGAAAAAATCTAATGGAAGTGGAAGATATGATTCCATTCAGCATGATTTTCAAGCATTTAAGAGATCTCACACAGAAAAGTGTCAACAGAACTTCTCCTTGAATATCGCCATATAAGACGGTTAAGATCACTTCATATAATGTAAGTGATGTAATGTTCTATATCGATCGAAACAGACGGAAGTTATATGGGCTGTACTATAAGGTGGATGAAACAGCATTTCACAACTACAATTTTCTAAATAGTATTAGTTCTGGTCGAATATTTGGGGCGCTTTCCGGTCAATGCTTTATTTAAACAAAGCAATTGTAATCGAAACTGGTCTTCCATGGGCATTTGAAACGATTACAGCTAATGGTTATGGATGCGACCCTTCTGGTCCCACAAAATACAGAGCATTCCATTAAAGTTATGTAATGTTTAGTGTAAATGGATCTCTATTCTGTAATGATATTATGCTTTCAATAGACTTTATAATCACTTGTTGCAAGTTGGCTGGCTGCACATATTTAGATTATGCTGGACAAGTGTGTGACGTAGGGTATAAAAAACAATATAACGACAAGAAAAAACATTAACTGAACCTACTCCCAAAGGTGTCCCAATAAATGTATAAACTTTTTTTGCTCTTGTTCTTTTACCTTAACAATTTATAACAACTACAACAAAAAAAACATACATGTACCTCTGTGTATGAGTGAGTGTATTTATTTAATATGCCCATTGTTGTTGCTGTTACTCTTGCTGTTCGGTTGTTGTTGTTGTAACACGTCAAAAAAAGGTGTCACATACGCAAAATATGATAAACTTTACTTTTGTCTCATGTTCAATACCCCAAGGATTAATAATGGAAAAATGAGCAACTTCAATGACTGCAGAATAATACCTCTCTGTCTCTGGATGATGGCAAGCAGGCAGGCAAGCAGTAGCAGTAAATATCAGTAATAATAATATTTTTTAAAACATACAAACTGACTTAAAACACATGCATACATACATATGTACATGTGTATGTATAATTGAGAGTAATTCTAAGAGTGGGTTTGAGTATGTGTTAAATATGTGTGTTTGTTTGAGTTTCTTGTCTCAAGATGTTTCAGCTGTAAAAAGTTTAAACCACCACACCTTACACTTCCATTTCCCAATTCTATTTTACTATTAATATTTACTTGTATTTTTTACGAATTCTACTCCTTTTTACCATCTTCTTCTTCTCTTTGTTGTGGCAGATTATTTTGAATGAACCCAATATTCATTCATATTTTGTATTACTCTTCGTACTCTTATACTTATTATTATATCCAGCCACCTTGACTTCCTTCTGTTCCTTTCTCTTTAAACTTTTCTTAAGCCAACATATGCGAATATGTACGTATGTGTGTGTGTGAATGTTGGTGTCGTTATAATGTTTGTTGTTATGAAATAAAGCTTAAAATGTATGTGAAACGCTCGCTTACATGGTAAAAACGGAAAAAATGAAGCAATAACAACAGCAATGAAAAAAACGTTCGCTTGTACAGCAATGTGTAATTTTTTATTCGCACCAAGGTTACTCCCTAAGGATGACAAACATCCTCCCATACATACACTACTATTTATGTTTATAAGTAAATATGTGAACGAGTGAGTGTGTGCATGTTTGTTTACACCAAAAGGAGCATAAAAAAGTTGTTGTTGTTGTTTTTTATAAATGTATATTAGGGTTCTTCTTTATCTTCCAATTTCAAGGACAATCTATCTGGGATAAATGTTTCAATGTTCCGAACATATTCTGTGCCTGGTAACCGATCGGCACGTCGTGATCGATGATCGTGTATAGCCTTGCAATGTGTCCAGTATACTTTGTGACGCTTTTCACATCTTATATATGGTTCAATAGCTGCAATATCTAGTAACGCTTCCAGAGCCTTGGTAGACGTCGTTCTCATGGAACCACTTATACCCAAGCAACTTGTACGCTGATGGCTGTGTGTTTCATTGCCTTGTGTATATTGTTTTTGTTTGTTGGTTTACAGTTTCGTATGTTTGATGTCTGTTGGTTTCATTGCGTTGTGTATTTTGCTTTTGTTTTTTTGTGTATTTCGTTTCGTATGTTTGGATGTATGTTGGTTTTACTGCCTTGTGTATTTTGTTTTTTGAGTGTTTATTTCGTTTAGCGTTGTTGTTGTTCATTTTGTTTTGCTATTGCTATAATAATGATATAATCGGGAAAATTAAATATGTACATATGTACATAGGTACATAAATTTAAATTTTATAAAATTTATATTTTTTTAAAACACTATGGTGAAGGGTATACATATAAGATTCGGCACAGCCGAATATAGCACTCTTACTTGTTTAAACTACTATATTACGATTTTTTGTGCAAAGAAGTCCGACATATTACCGAAGCATACGTTAGAATTGGAAAAATTACACTTTTGCAAAGCTAATATGTCATAGTAGGACTAAGGCCCCATTTCATGAATGTGGTTCTTCTACATTGCAACCAGCACCGATGTGCTTTATTGATCCTATCCTCTATGTGGTGTCAGACAGGTCTAAGTCCTTAATCAATTAGGGTCGTGATTACCCAGAGTAAAGGAAACAAAATGCCACATCGTAGTGTACCGCGAAATAACCACGAAATAGGTATATCGAACATCTCGAAGCTTATCCATCTGTTCCTTTGCATGTAGTTGATCCAGTTGCAGAGCGTCCCGTTAAAATAAAACTGATCTAAGGATTGTAAAAGAGTATCAGTGTGTACGTTATGGAAGGCGCCTTCGATGTCAATGCATACCACCAGTGTATACATTTTGCTATCGATGGATTCACCTCTATAGTGGACAACTTGATTTAATGCTCTTTCCACCGATCATCCCTTAACATAAGCATGCTGCCTATATTTAAAGCCTTTGTTTGCCATTCTGCTTTTAACCATGCTATTGACTATTCGTTCCAAGAATTCAAGTAGAAAGGACGTAATGCATATCGGTCGATAGGACTTATATGTCGCATAACTAGGTTTTCCGAGTTTGGGTATAAAGCTGGAGGTCCACACTACTCGTCTTCGCTTCTTCAAGTTTATGACAACTTTAAGCATGAAGTGAAAATCTTTGACGGAGAAACGACAAGGTCAACATAAACTGAAAATCATTAGACATTTAGAGCTGATTTAACATTAACCAATATAACTTAAGTTCGGCTGCTGCATTAGGAGACCCCTAAGTAATCCATTTCAAACCTTCCAAATAATTTTAAAATTTCATAGAAAAATTCATCTCCCCTAATTTTAATATGTAAGAGCATGAAAACGAAAATCTATATGTGAGTTTCAGTTAAAATTGTTATGGTTGCAGTATTTTTAGGACACCGCCAAATACGATACTTGTAATGCTATATGCTACAACTAGTTACTTCTTTCGACTTGATGTTATTGTTGCTGTTTGGGTTATTATGTTTTTATTCTACAAATAATAAAATCTATAAACAGTGAGAACTCATATTAATATCGCAGCCAATATGGGAGACAGCCAAGGCGCTAGCTACAGTGGTACAAAACTAAATGATGTAGTCTATGTAACTATTTCTAGTAGACAGCAGTTTTTACAAATTATGGCTGAAAATTGCAATATGTTCCAGGTTAAAAAAATGGATGTCAGTTCAATGTTGAAAAGTAATATTTTCAATCACTAAACTGTTTACAAACAAAGTCCCTGGTGTTTAATGTATCTTAAGTATTTAAGGGCCGGTTTATAGTTTACAATTTTCCTACAGAAAAACTGTAAAATCCGGCCTTAATTCTATGTCACCTAACTAACTGAATAAATATCTCTCTACACTTCAATTTTATTTACATTAAAAATTTCTATAAATGTATTTCTTAAAATTTTCACAGATTTTGACCCACTTTTTATTCTTTATGGCAAAATCATGTACCAAATTACATTTAACTCATTCATACTCAAACACTTACAATAACATACACAAAAACACAAATACTCAAACATACACACACATACTTACTTACACACTTTCACACTGTAGAAAAGAAAATATTCATATAACTTTTGGAGACTCAACGGGAATTAAGAGTAAAAAAGACAATTTTCGGATCTCCAAAACTTATCACACAGTCTCATTTCCCATTAGAACATTATACAACACGCTAGAGACTTGAAGCAAGAGAAGAGAAGAAACCAAATTACACTATATAGTACGAGAAGTAATGAAGAAGAGTATAACGATACGAGAGTATCAACTAAGGAAATATATTATTATACATTCTACATTCTAGATGTGTTACATTCAAACATACACATCTACCATATAGAATGAATGAAGATATAAGGACTTTTACATGTTACAAACACATATACTATGGTTTGTAATAAGGATATGTGTATGATATTAAGAAAAATACTTAACTCTATATGTAGTATGTGTTTCAATTTAAACAAAATCGTAGAAAATAATAGTAACACTTATATTTAAAGAGCTATTTTGGCGGTGAAATCGGAATATTAGATCCTAGGATCAAAATATCTCGAAATGTAATGATTAATATGTTGTGTGTCAAGGATTGTTTTGTTCTATTCTAGGTTGCCTTACCTCCTCAACTTCTTACGAAGAAGTCGCTAATGGGGAAAGGTTGTCGCTAAGAGTTATTTCATAAAACTGATTAAGCAATACAATCCAGAGAGATCATTTCATTAGCGATCGGCATATGGCTTGGATCCATTATGAATATTACTCGAATTTATAAAAGCACATGTACCTAAGATGAAGTTCTAACTGATTTTCATAAAATTTGGAAAATAAATTGATGTTTTTATAAAACATTCATCGTGATAAAGTAGGGTGTTATAATCGTATTATATGGGAAGTGGAGTCTAATATCCGTTTTACCGACAAACATGTTAGTTCTGTATACAATCACAGTAAAAAAGAGAACAATCTACGACTTGAACAAGCCGGTTTCAAGCCAAACTGGAGCGGCGTAGTCCAGGCCAATATCACACGGATTCTTTCTATACCTATTGTTTGTAGATTTCAAGATTTCATGTTTTTAATACAGTCAGACGGACCGTGATATGAGAACAATCTACGACATGAAGAGTCCGGTTTCCAGTCAAACTGTAGCTGCGTAGTCAGGCCAACATCAAACGGAATCTTCCTATACCTATTGATTGTAGATTTCATGATTTCGTGATATGGAAAGCATTGAGATGATAAGTAATGCTGGATAATTGCACAGTCTGTTCAGAGAGAAGAGAAAACACATGGTGTAGCTCACGCCAGCTCAAGGATTTAAATTATCTCACACAAGATCATAAAAAGATCTTGCAAGCAAGCAAGATCTAAAGTTTAATAAACAAAGTTGGACTTTAGATCAATATTAAGAAAACCAAAGCTTTGAGAATAATCAACATTAGCACCGAAAGCTTTTTCTATCTAGACAGTATTGTGGGTACGAATGGTGGCCCTGAAAAAGACGTAAATAACAGATGCATTTAAGAACGGTATTCTGAAAACTATAACCAGTATCGTAAAGTTTCCAGACGAACCAAGCTTAGAATATTTAACGCATGTGAAATGTCTACTTTGTGATACGAAAGTAAAACCTGGTTAGTATCAAACACCATCATGAAAAAACTATATGCAAAATGTACTGGCCTAACACTAGCAAACGCGGATTACGAGAACCTACGAGGAACCGATACTAACACAAATAAAACGTGCGAAATGGATGTGAATCGTTCATACTATCAGAAAGAATCCTAACAGTATAATAAGGATTGCACTAGAGAGGAATCCTCAAGGCTCAAGAAGTAGTGGTCGGCCAAAGAATATAAAGAGACACACATTCCAAGAACCAGGACAATGCAATTTTATAGAGGAGGATGCTGAAACAACTTCAACAAATCGTGTAAGATGGAGATGCTTTGGGCTCCCAAGAGGGGTAATGGAGAAAAAAAGCCTCATTAAAAAATTTCTAAAGAATACAATTTACTACTATTTACGTCGCCACAACTGCATAATAGTTCATCCCTGTACTAACATTCAATACTAGTTTGGGCACTAACATCTTATAGGAGTGTTAATGATTAAGTTATATAGTAAAAACTAAATATTTGGGTTGTACTTCTTTCATCATGTACAAATGACATTTATTCTTGCTGGACTATATTGAGGGAGTGTGAGTGTATTAATCTCAAATTCGTCTAATGCATGGGGTTTTTCAAAATGACCACTGATTCTAAGGTGACAAAACCTGACTAAGTAACTGAAATAATTGTGGCAAATTAACAGTATTTAAAAAAAAAACTACTAGAAATTAAAATATAACATTAGAAGGTAAGAAAATTTACTATATTTTATAGATATTTAGTATAGAATTTTTGTTAATATCCCAAGGATTTCAATATATTTGTTTTGTCCTTCAAGTTGAATTTCAAACACAATTCAATGCAATTGTAAAATGTTGCATCTATTGTGTGGATGTGTATTTATATAGAACATATATGTATATTGTTTTATTCGATTATGTTTGTATGTAGGTAGTTCGGTTAGTTGTCATTAACTATATATAGAAACCAATACTGTATTGTTGTTTTAGATTCTGTTGTACAAAATTGCTTGAAACTATAATATTTTGTTAGTTTTCATACAACTATTGCTACTGTTTGGTTGCAACTATTGCCGATGTTGTTGTTTTTGATGATGATGTTCTCGCTTGGATCGCATAAATTTCCCAAATGTATTGAGTAGTACATGAAAATGACACAAAAGTGAATAAATGGTAGGTGGCATACAACAAATATACACACATTTCATTTTAATACACTGAAAAAAATATGAAATTCATTACTAAATATCTTTAAATTATCCGATAGAAACATTCTGAATAGAATACCTAGTGTGAACTATGATGTCCTCCTTGTATCAATTTTAAGTTCCCAGCAAGAACTCGGCAATGACTTCTACTTACACAAGTACTTAGTTTTGAGTGACTACTACATACCATCTCCATTACTTTGAAGTACTCTTATAATGACTTACGTATAGTCAGATATGTAAGTACTTTATTTGATAGTTACACACAGAAAGAAAAAAGTTTTTCTGTTTGACGGACAATCAAATAACTAAGCAGTGGTGTTGTGAGTAAGATATCGAAGAGGCCCAGGTTCGTATTCTGTGTGAGTTTTTTCTAGGTTCATATAAAACGTATGAATAAGACTATAGGATCTAAACTCAAACATTGTAGAATTTTCATCAAAAATTATGATTTTGGACACAATTTAATATTAAATGCTGAATTATTAAAAAGCATTCAACGATTTTAATAATTTTGAGTCGATTGATCTATAATGCCCAATAGATCTTCAGTTTAACATTCTATACTTCTAACCTTACTAAATAATAATATTTTCTATATTATTTAGTCCATGCCACACTATGGCGCCCTCTATACACCCAAGTGCCATATTCATGGCTCACAGGAATATATTCATGTAATGTACGAGTATTTCTATGACACAACATGGACACATCAAAGTTTATTTCGTGCACAACCACAGCCGGCCATACAACAGCAACAACAACAGCAAGAACGGCAACAGAAATGATAACTGAATGGAATTGTTTGAAGGTACCATAGAAACAAACATCAGTTCGACATACAAAAACTTTTCATTCATAATGATTACTGCAGAGTATGATGGTTTGGGAGTCTGTAGAGTGTTGTAAAAGAATGTGTTACAAATATATATTTACTCCTACATATGCATGTACCCATGGAATATTGTTTACCTAAGTTTTTGGATTTATTAAAATGTATAAAGTGCGATTTCTAAAGAAAATTATTAAGACATTCTCATTAAGTTTTGTTAGTGTGAGAATTTATGTTCAAATATTACGAAAAGGTTCGAATGTTTCCAGACAGCTATTTGTCTGTCAGGCATTTTAGTTAATATATTATTAAAGTATTAGAAAAATACTGACATCAAACTATTTGTCACAGAAATGTTTACTGGGTAAAAGTAGGACACAAGTCGATTGCAAAACCATTCACAAGAACTTTTTGACTTACCAAGAGAGTGTTGTAAATGCGTACTAAAACTATATTATACATACATGTACATAATATGACAACAACGAGGGTCTAATAAGAACTTCATAACAACATCTAAACCTTGATTGTCATCCATAGATGAAGCTTTCAGAATGTGGCGTAGGAATCAAAACGGCAAAAAGGCGAGATTTTCGTGAGCCAGAGTGTTAAGACGCGGAAAAGCTCTACACAGACAGCTGCTCTTACTGCTCCTTGGGGCTATAAGACCTTTTAAGTGTTCGTTAAAAGTGTAAAGGATAATTTTAGTTCCTCAATTCTGACACTTTTCAAGAATGACCTTACATTTACTGAACCTATTGATAAAGCTAACCTTTTAACTGAATTATTCGCATGTAATTCTTGATTGCCGGAAAGCGATCAACAACAAGCCGATCTCAATAGAAACAAGTCACCTTTACCAGTTGGCATACCACCACTGGACTTGTAGTAGTATTCTGTGATAATAGCTTAATACATTCTATACCATGGCAGCAAATTTTCTGCATGCTGAAAGATTGCTAATGTAACACCAATTCCTAAAAAGGAAGATAATTATCGCCCAATTGCGATATGTTCTGCACTTTCCAAAGTCATGTAAAGTATTTTGTAAATTTCTATTTTGTCAAATATTTAGAGTCAAATATTTGAAAAGACTTACCTATTAGCCTCCCTATCAGAAAAGTTGTATTACCAGATTCACCATTATATTTATATATGAGTTCCTCCTCCAACTTCCACAGTCGACCGCAAAAGGACCACGGATGTTTGCAAGATTTGCAATTTTGGCGAAAGTAAATTGGGGGCTCTCGATAAAGAGTGGCATGGTGCAAAACTAATTGCATTTGGAGTTGATAACAATTTCTCTCATTTTATATCGAGTTTTCTCAGAGATAGCAGTATACGATTTGTTACAGTTGGGATTTCATCAAACAAGTTCAATATAAATGCAGGGGCTCTTCCAGTCTCCGTTTATTCTTCCACTCTGTTTCATAACAAGTTTCTTCATCAAACTTCTAACCTTATCTACTTTTTCGCGGATAACAACGACATATGCCATTCCTATTCATTCAATTATAGGCCAAGCTCTTTGAAGATTGGGGCATAGTATGAATGAATCGCTCCACCACGACTTAGTAACAATTTCTGAATGGGTTCAATCTAATAGAGTCGATTTCAATGTTCGTTAGACTCAGTGTTGCGTCTTGACTCACAAACAAATAATGTTAATCCATCCATATCTATCAGTGGTGTAAATATTAAGGAACATGAAATTCTTGATATTGTGGTCATGAGAATATAAGCGATGTCTGCTGGACTAAACACATTTTTCAATTGTAGAAAGAAGCATTAAAATTTCTCGGCTTTTTAAAACGGTGTAAGACATACTTCACTCTATCTTATCTCCCCATTATTTACATCACTTATATGGACCGGAGCTTTAAAGTCTATTTTGAAGCTTCGACCGAGTACAAGAGAGAGCGAAGGTACTCATTGGTGACAGTAGGTTATCGAACTGTATTGATTCACTAGAGCATTATCGCAATGTGGAATATATTTTAATGTTCTATCGATATTGCAATGGAATGTGTTCCCCTGATATTAGAGCACTTGTTGCCGATACCCGTATATTTTTGTTCAAAACACAAATTTCACCCATTTGCGACCGATTGGCCTGTGGATCGCCCAACATTGTGTTGGAAAATACACTTTTCAGCCAAACAGAAGTATTTCCAGTCACTTTCGAAGTAAAAAGAATCAAATGACCACAAACACTACTTCCTCTACCCTCCCTACCACTAATTACAATACAAAGCACTGCATAAGTGTCAATCCCTGAGTTCTGGTCAAAGATAAAAATGTTTTCCTAATAAATTTAAAAACATCATGCGGAAAGATTAATATTTTCCAAATTTTCGAAAACACACCTCGTATATTAAGAAAGTAGTTGTATTATATACATTACTTTAAGATATCAGACCTCCCAATTGACTAAAAGAGAGGACAAAATACAAGCAAACAAATAAATGCATATTTTACAAACACTTTTAATACATGTGCAAATATTCATGTACTTGGAAGGAGTAAGAGAGTAAAAGTATGCAGAAGTATTTTAACTCGAAATACTTACTACCTTGCAGTTCGTATAGCAGTACTTTTGATATAAGCCCTGGTTAAAATATTAGCTGTTTTTAATTTTAATTAACCCTTTACTTACTGCAACTACTTAAGGTTAAGGTTATGTAGAGAGCTCGATTTAGCTAAAATGTACAACTTAATCTGAGTAGAATAAACAACTACTTTGAAAGTTACAGTTAAGATTTTTTAGGAATACTTAACTACAATTGACATCCGGTAAGATTACTTGGGAACACTAAAGTGATGACTGTATTCATCACTTTGATCGAACATTAGTATCATCCAACTTTGCTAACTATTTGGGGAATATGGATACAATAACTCCAACTAAAACTTCTGGTTTATATTTTCTAAATACTACTACAAATACAGATATATTCATACATATGTATGTGTAAACAAATATGCACTTAGATGTTGATACTCATTGACCAAAAATGAAATTTGCATTTTTTGGTATTTATGAGACTGTTGAGAGTTATTAGCTGGACAAGCAATTACACGTGGGAGTGTTAACTTTGTTATATCAATACAACAATAAAAACGACTACAGAAAAATAACTCTATTGTATGTAGGAATATTAGGACATACATTCGAACGTCCAAAACAAATGGTACATGGACACTTGGAGTAACTAGTCCATATGTATTAGTTGTTTTTATACATTTGCAATTGAAAGTATCTTTACTGTTACTCATAGAAAGTAAAGAAATCTAACTGTAATTTCCATAGTTTAAAGTTAAAACTTACCATTGTTATTGTTTGTTATGGCTGGTAATGTTATTGTTGTTGCAGCTGAAACCTCTAGAGAAGAAAGAGGGGGAGGGGGAGTTGGCTGTGTAGGATTAAGGGCTAAAAGTTTGTGGTTTATATCCATGTCAGCTGGAGCATCTGATTTATTCTCATCTTCCATATCTAAACTTTCCGTTTCACTCAATAACTCCTCTTTGGGATCTAATAAAGCCAACGGATCTTCACATTCCTCTGCAGCAGCTCCAGATGATGATGTTTCACCCACTTAATACATATGAAATAAAAAATATACATTAGACCAAAATACATACATACATATAAAAAAATTAGAAAAATAATTTAAATAAAAGTTGAACGAGTATGTTCGTACGTATGTGGTACTTTGGAGTATTCATAACAAAAACATTAGTTGGAATTATTACCAACATGGAAAAATAAAGTAGAAAAATACAAATGCATGATGAAGCTTGTTTTGGGTTTGTTAGACATAAATCTTAAAGTACCCCCACGTTACCCCTTTAATGGCCAAATAAAAATTAGTTATGCAATCGAATTTTAATATTTATATGCCCCTCGGTAACAGCTGGTAGGAACGTACATGCATCCGAATACAACCATATCCTTAATACAATATTATTATTTTTAAAAAAGGAACAAAATAAAAGTGAAGGATTCATCCAACCACCACCTTCATGTAGTATTGTTTATGTGGAATATATACAAAGTATCGCCCAACGAAAGAAATTTGTATTTAGAGCAAATTGGTTTCTGCTGGTTTTTTTTTTTGTTTGGCTTGTTTCATTTCGTTATTCTTCATCAGCAATTTTATTTCTTTGTACCAGCACACACACTCACATACGTAGCTATGTTTGGCTACAGAAACCGGAACAGGAGCAGAAATAGCAGTAGCAGCAACAGCAGGAGTTATTGTTGTTGTATCAGCTCACTTTATGCAGATTACGCTTAAGTACTCCCCAGACGACCATAGAGGTATAAATTCTATTTACACGTACGTATATTTTATTTTTTACCAATAGCTCAACTTAAGTACCAAAGACACTATGTACACACATACACACTCGTTCGCTCGCTCTTCTTCAAATATACAATAAAAATATCCTGTTCATACAAATAACAAACAACATAAAATGCTCCAAACAAATACATCTCTTCCTTAAACACCAAAGACCACACTCTCATACATGCTAACACATACATTCAATCGCGTATGTGTATGTGTTGAAAAATGATGATGGTTGTGGCCTTTTTAATGAATTGGACAAAAAAGGTGCTCAACTAAAATTGGAACACAATATTTATTAGATAGAAATATCTCTATTTTAAACATTTATTCAGGTTTGTGTGTTTCTAACTGCCAATATGTGTCCACTATTAACGTCTTCTTCGTGTTCTGCTTTTTCTCCCAACCATTTGATGATTTGGCGCCAAAAACATCTCATTCAAAAATACACACGCTGCGTTACATAAACAAACATAATTCAAAGGATTTGAAAAAAAGAAGAATATATTTATGTGGCTTCGTACAGCAACAAAAGAAAACCACCCATGATTCAGATATGAAAATGAATTCAAACACATGAACACCGTTTCCATTTTAAAGACTCGCTTTTAGGATTTTACTCATCAATGTTACCAGTAGTAGCTAGTGCTGCTGTGGACACCATCTTAGGTTTCAGAGGTCCATTCCATTACAAATAGAGTTCCCTCCAGTTCTTATTTCTTGTGAAATACAGCACATTTTTCCCTAGAAAGCTCAACATTTTGGCTTTGAAGATTTCCAATATCCCTCTTTAGCCAATTTATTACCCCATTCTTTGATGTAGACAGTAGACTTTTAGAGCACCGGAAGATCCCTATTCTCCAGCCAGTCCTATCGTAGAGTCGACCCAGGGCGCGGTATACTTCCCACCAAGTTGTTCAGGGTACCAGCACTTTGGTAAGATGCCAACCTCATCAACATCGCGCCCATGGTTAACTCGCAGCTCACGCTTTTTATTGGTACTTAAAGCGATTGCATGGTCCACTATCTTATTGTTCCACCCTACTCTGCTGGTCTCTTGGAATTTTGACTGTTGAACTACCGGTATAGTGAACTGCATATCAGAGATAGTCCCTATGTCTTCTATTGGGAACTTTGCCGTAAGATGGCGACTCTTTTCTTTTCCAACCGCCTAGCTTCTACATCCTCGTTTTACGGGGCTTCTTTTGGAATATCTGGCTTTTCATTTTCACACTTATTCACAGGATTCTTACTTGATGTTCCTTTAAGTGAGGTCTTCTCATGGCAACGAGATGACTGCTCTTTTCCTTTTCCTCCATCTAGCTCCTTCTTCCTAGCTTTTTAGGACTTCTTTTGAGACACCCTTACTTTCGAGATTGATTCCGCCGACGTTTTCGTGTTCGGAATATTTGGCTTGGCATTGTCACCCTCATTCGTAGGTTTCTGACTTGAGATTCCTTTGAGTGAGGTATGGCTCTGATCTCCTTTGCCCCAGATATTCAGAGAGAATCCGACTTTTCCTTTGGAATGTCGTGGGATTGACTCTCAATAATTTCCTGAAAAGGAATATTTGGCTTGGCATTGTCACCCTTACTCTCAAGATTCTGACTTGAGGTTTCGTTGCGTTATGGCTTGGCTTCGACTGTATATTAAACGGAGAACTCTTTTTCTTCTTAGGTTTATTCTCAGTTGTCAACTCCTTGGGAGACCTGATCCGTTTTACTTCAGATATTGAGAGAGAATCCGATTTTTCCTTTGCAGTATTGCGGGATTGACTGTCTATAATTTCCTGAATCATCTTCTTCAACTTCCTCCTCTGTGCTCCTGAAAGCCATTTATTAGTAATAGGTAGTATAGCTATGCTATCACTCACCTCTTTCACCATTTGTTCTATTTTATCATTTTTGGGATTTGATATGATGATGTTGTTATTATCATCTGAGGATTCAGAGTCGGAACCCTAACCTATATTTTAAGACTGAGGTAGCTTAGAGCTCTCTTCTAGTACATCCTTTTCTTTCACAACCATGTTTTTGCGAGTGGCATGTTATACACTTGACACATTGTCCGTCACGGAGGCCAAATTCATTGTGGGCTGGCCTGAAATCTGTGGCACGTTGAAACCAATGGAACACTCTCAATTTTTAAGTTATACACCCAAAACCATTTTTTCCGTATAAAATCTACCAATTCCGTTCGTCCGTCTGTTTGCGTGTCTGCTGAAAATGCTATTGGTCTCAAATGGGAAAAGCTAGAGTTCTGAAAATTCCCAACAAATTTTCAATTACTTAATTATTTATGTAATTTGATTTCTTCATAAATAATCTAATTCCTTGAAAAATTTAATCAAAGATATTAACTTTTCAACATTTCCCTCATAAACGTCGGAAACAGTGTATATTTATTTTCTCCATTTTTGCAAAACATGTGTAATCGCCTGCAATTAAATTGAATTTTTCATAAATTTCCCACCATTTTTTGTTTATATTAATTTACTTGGTACAATAATGTACTGGTCTTATGTTTGAGTACTATATGGATACATACGTATATAGTGTACACATACTCCAACACATACAAACACACATGTCGAAAATACACATATTTTGTCCTTTCCATAAATGTATCGTTAAGATTTTAAACTACACCTCAAGGATTCAAAGAAATGGCCATTCAGAAGAATAATGCAAACAAAAAAACACATGCGAAGGTAATGAAAAGTAAAAAAGTTGTTGTTTTAAAATCAACTTTTTACGCTTTTCATTATTTTAAAGGAAACCGAGTAGATTTATAACAAAAAAAAATAAATGTTATATTTTTTATTTACCTTTTTTTCAGGAAAAAATAAAATCAAATTAAAATTTTAATCACGTTTAAGGTTTTAATGGTGATAAGGAAATGATGGGGTTAAAGATTTTGTTTTCTGGGGGATAAAATTGTGTTAGTGTAGTTAGTTCGTTGCCTGTTGAAATTTTGAATTTAAAGTGGGTGGGAAAAATTATAAAACTTTTTTGATAAATATGTTGATAAAATAATTTTATAATTATTGACAAATAATATATCATTTAAGTGAGTTTTTTTATTAAACCGCTTCAGAAATAGTTTAAGTTAATTAAACTTAGAATTAATGTTAATCATACGCCATGAGTACTTAGTGATAAGCTAAGCGGTCATAAGAGCACTCGAAAAAATGAACATCACTTCAAAAATTGTTGAGGAATGTCAGATTCCTTTTAAGAAGATAGCGAGACATTCTGCGGTTACCCTCAATTGGATTCCCGGACATGGAGACACACATATGTATATGGCAACCAACTAGCGGATGATACTAGGATTGCCACTTCTCTATACATAAGTGAAGATCACTATGACATTGGTGTTCCTCTTATCAGGGGGAAACATAATTGTCGAAAAGCTCTGCTAATAAAGAACGGACGATTTTGCGAGACATTTTACAGTTACTCTCAGTTGATTTCCTCATATGGAGCGGATGATCTTGTTAATATTCTCTATACATAAGTGAAGATCACTATGACATTGGTGTTCCTCTTATCAGGCGGAACCATAATTGCAAAAATGCTTCAAATGACTAATAAATAAAAGATTGGAGAAAGAACGCACCTTCCGGTAAACCTAAATAGACTCCATCTCAAAAACTTTATAGCGGTTATAACTGGTCATTGACCAGTGGACAGATACGCTAAAAGGCAACAATGAAAAAGAAGAGCAAGCAACAGAATACCTTCTCTGCCATCGCACTCAAGAATGTGTAAACCACTTCAAGAATGCCGGATGTCTCCTGGGGAGATAGCGAGACATTCTACGGTTACCCTCTGTTGAGTTCTCAGACATGCATTCATATTTGGCAATCAACATGCGGATGCTCTTGCTAACTTGTCTCTTTACCACTTCTCTAGACGTAAGTGAAGATCACTAATAGCTAATGACGGAAAACCTGCAACATACTGCTAAACAAAAGATCGAAGTAAGAACCCACCAGTACAGCGACCAATAAGATTTGGCCCATTATAAACTCGAAAAGGACAAGTTTTACGATAAACCTAAATAGACTCCATCTCTGAAATATTATAACTGGACATTGGCCAGTGGGAACACCTTCTCTGTCATCATGTCCTGATTTAAATGAATTAAGATTGAAAAATTTTATTCATCGAACACTTGAAGACAAAACCTGTCTGTCTGGCTGCGATTGAGGAAACATTCACGCATTTATTAGAGCAATAAATTGGCTAGACTGTAACAGTGACCCGATGGATAAGGAAACATTTATGGATAAGGACACAACGAGACCTATGTTTGGACCCAATTGCGCTTTGCTGAAGGCCATATTTACCTAACCTACTGGAGAGGATAAGCAATTGTAAACAATCTCTAAAAAGTCATAATGTAAAGTACTTAATATATCGGGCCCCTGAATAAAATAAACCCTTACAAGTGTCAATATGTGCTTTCAAGCTCTTCTGCGATTTTAATAATAAAAATTCTAAACATAAAATTATGATTCATAAAATCTCAATGATTTTATATGAAAGAAAAACTAGTTGGCCCATATTAACCAACACAAACTGAATGACAGAGTAAGGGGTGATTAAAACACAGCTTTTTATATAGTCATAACCAAATGAATACACACACACATAAAGAAACATTTACAAACAAAAATATTATAGTTGTATAAGCGCCCATATGTATGCAAGCGATTTTCATTTTTGTTTAAAGCCCCCAAGAGTGCATTTCGCACTCATACACTAACAACAACTACAACAGCAGCAGCAGGAACAACCAAAAAAAAAACTGGCAACACAATAGAACAAGCGTAACGGAAGTGTTGTTATGTTGGTGTCTATGTAAGTATTTGTAGGTATGTGTGCGTGTATTACATATGTATGTATGTGTTAAGTAGAATTTCAACATAAATGTATGTTTGTTGCTTTGGTTTCGATGGGTTAAACTTAACGCTCACTAACGGAATGAATTGTTTGGTAGAATTGTTAGCCAACATGGTTAGCGGAAGTTAACGGGCAACAAGAGAAAAGGTGCACTCTGCTATTACATACATACACTTCAACTATAGTTAATTTCTGTGATGGTGTAGAATTTGATGTTTTAACTGTGTTTTTGTATGTGTGTATGTTTCATTCTTAACAATGTGTACTTATGTATATTGTTAAAACAAGTATGTAATGTTATGTTATTTATGTGTGAGAGTTTGTTTTTATAAGTATTTGTAATAATAAAGTGTTTGTTGGTTTAAATTTCACACTAACAACAAAGTATAATATACAAAATACTTTCATTCTTGCACAAACTCTCTCAGAGTAAGTAATAATAAGAGGAGGGTTTCAAAAATTGTTCCAATAACTTGTTGGAAACATTCACTGTCTGACAGTAGCACCTCCAAATCCTAATTGTACCAACAAAAGCTTTGTATGTCCTTTGGTTTAGGCCTCAAAGGACTCCCAATAGTTCTTGAAGACAGTTATCGATAGCCACTGGACTGCACTAGTGACGTAGCTGTTTGAACATGTGTTAGTTCTAGGAGGAAGTCAATCGCCATTCCAAGATTAAAAAGATACAGTCAAACTTTTCCGTTTGAGTTTTTTTATGTTTTACTCTCTAGATTAATTGGGGATAGTGAAGTGATTACTATATCCGCTCTCTCTTACAAAAGAGACACGATTGTCTTCATGCTCGTTTATAAAGAGTACATTCGTGACGAAAAACGAATTTGAGCCTTTAATGTTCGGATGCAATGACTTTTCGTCTAAATGCTGGACTTTTTTGAAAATCAGTTTTAATCATTTTATATAACAAAAATTCATGATCGAACTGGAATAGTTGGGGAAAATTTTTATCCTCTTATCGCGTCTACAATTGTCAGAAAAACTCATGGACAAAACTAGATCATCCTTGAAGGTTAATAGATGAAATTTATGATCGTTTATAACCCGATTTCTTTAGGAATCTTTTCCATAGTGTTTCTATTCCAAAGTCTTCTCCGCCAGCTCTCGTATTAAGCAATATACTTCACATATATAAACTGACAGGAGTAGTGGGGTTTTGTTTTGAAATGGCGACTGAGAGATGGAGCGGCAGGCAAAGGAGTGATATGTATGTTTATATGTCTAGCAAGTAGCTCCCAAATGGCCACTAAGCGCCAACACATCTACACACATATACACTTACAGACCATACAACCAAATAAACATTCACAAGTTTTTAATGGCTTTGTTGCCACTTATGGCACATTTGTGTGTTTGTATGGGCGGTTGGTTGTATGCTGCAATAGTGTCTTTATACGCACAACGTCAACAGGAAACATACAAACCGAACAAATCGTTAAAATAATTCGACAACGAATTTTGTATTTTTTCTTAAAAAAAAAAACATATTCAAAAGAAAATAATAACCACCATGGAGCTGTTTCAATGGACACAAGTACTATAAATTTCCAATAACTACACTTCTCCTCCACCAACATTGTCAAATAAACAAACACTTCACTATAATCACACATAGTCGAAGTTGTAGCCAAACAGTTAAGCAAAGCAACCATAAACGGTGTCTCAGCTATATTGACACAAACACATGCAAACTGAAATAATCCTTTTTGGTAAACGAAATTTTATTTTTTTCTGTTCAGCTAAGTTTGGCGAAAATGTCATGCTCCCAACCGAAACCAATATAGAAAACCAACTGATCAGTATCACAATTTTTACTCGGAATTTCCAATATTCTTTTTTTCATACTGGAGTTATGACTTTGTTGTTGATATCTTACAACTTGGTAACTCTTATCGTCTACCTTCTGACTTTTTCAAACTCTCGGGATTTGCGACATAAATTCGATTCATCAGTTTTCTTTTTTTTTTTTCAGTTTTATTTTCAACTAGTATATGTGTTTGTTTGTGTGTGAGCAGGTTTTTCAAATGCTAAAGCTTTAAGTGTGGTAATGCATTGTATTTATTTACTCAACAATAACAACAACAACAGTAGCAACAATTTTTATTACAAAGGACATAGAAATTATTTTATGTCGAATCCCTTAGAGATCATTGTGAGGGATAGGTATGATGGGCTCGCTTGTTACTAGACAGACAATGTGGTTTGAGTTGTAGAAAGAAAAAAAAGAAAATGGTTTAATATAAGAACAAAGGTAAATATATATATATATTCTTTAGAGAACGCATATATTTTTATGTATAAAGACAATTACGACTACTTGAGATCCTATAGTATATTATTGTAAAAAATAAGATCGTCGGGAAATAAAATGTCTCCAAGATTAAGAGTTCGAAGATTGTTCGTATATCCCGCCTTCTTCGTTAATTAAAATTTGTTTGTACTTGGTTTCCCTTTGGAGATCCATAGGCCACTGAAACCCAGCTGGAATTTTTCAGAGGTTATCAAGATTCCTCTTGTCGACCTCACAAATCTTTAATACTGTCATAACGAAGAAATAGCCAAAGTGAATTGCATTGTTTGGTCTGTCTGCCGACATCAGTAGCGGTACCAACTACCAAACCCCGCGTGTCTTTATGGTAATTCGTACGTTTATCGACTTAATATAGCAAATAGAGTGCTTGTACCCTATCCGTCTGTTATTCCATTTTTTATTTTATCATCTTAGAACTACGTTTGGTGGAGATGGAGGCCTACCCTCATGGCAATTTTTCGTATTGAGCGTGATGGTCAGAGTCATCAGACTTATTTACTAGCTATGCCAACTATCGGGGATGTTCGTCTAGTTAGTCGTGGTCACAGTAGCTCTAGTGGAGCTCAAGCCTCTGACCTCCACCTAAGTACCCACTTTGGAGATTATAGAACCCTGAACCATTGGGACATATATTAGTTATTATCAATCATATTGTCGCTCCTCGGGAGTCACAAGAAAACCAGGAATCCACTCAATATGAGTTAAACGCATCCCGCAGTATGCACTAAAATTCGAACTAACAAAACTATAATGCACCATCCAACATCCTTTAATGTTTTTAAAGTGATGGGAGCACCTTTGATATATGTATGTAATCCCTAAAAAGTTGAGGTCATAAAAAAGTAATCGAAAAAGAGGTAGAGACGTAAGCTGTGATCAAGTGATGGTGGTACTTTCTAGAATTTGAACTCAAGGTGACTACCTCTCGTTAAATGGACAAAACTGGTTCAGGCAAAATCGGTTATAGACCCATATAAGTAAACATATCTATAACTAAAGTGATTAATGTCGGCGATTTCTAGAATTTGAACTCAAGGTGACTACCTCTCGTTAAATGGACAAAACTGGTTCAGGCAAAATCGGTTATAGACATATAACATATCTATAACTAAAGTGATTAATGTCGGCGATTATAAACCGGGATTGTCAACATTTCTATGGAGCATTTCAAAGCATTAGAACAAAAACAACATCATGATAATTTGTTAAAATGATTATTGACAAATAGTATAAATAATTCAGAATATTTACAATCAAATTTACTTTTTATAAAGTTATCTAAGATTTACAATCTCTAAACAAATTCAAAGCATAACTAAATTTATTTTAGTTTTAACAGTAAGTAACTACTTAAATAAATAAATACTTTTATTTGGATAAATTGAACTAACATTTAAAATTACTTATGTATGTGTGTGTGTGTATGTTTATATCTGTGTTTGTTTTTGTACCAACCTACTTTGGGCAAAATTTACTAACATTGATGACACACACAAACATACATTCATGCATACATACTCTTTTATACATTTACATTTATATACGAAGTATGAAACAGGCATTAAGCAGTGAAAGAGAGAAGTAGTAAAAGAACAGAACAGAAAAAAAGTAAAAACTAATCCTCAAGGGAAGTCCCTTGGGATTGGCTGTATGGTCCCAAGAGAAATAACGAACGATGGGTTTTCTATGTTATTTTGTTATTATTATTGTTGTTGTCGTTTTTGTTGCTGTTGTTGGTACTGCTATTGCTGATGTTGTTGTAGTTGCTATTGTTGTTGTATTCATGATGATGAACTGAAAAAAGCAAAATACTACAAGTACAAAACAAAAACATTGCGTTGCGTTGCGCAAAGCTACAGTACAAGTAAATCATTGCAGAGCTTTTAAGCAATTCATTGAATTTTAAGCAATTTATTGAATTGTTAGAAAAAATATAATTTCCGAAGGATCTCTTCCTTCGGAGACCGGTTGTTGTTAATCCTTTTCTCAATGGACCTAATACTGAGCAAGAATTTTTACATACTATGCTCCCAGTGAAATTGATGTTATCCTGGTGGATTCATATGCTAACTTTGCCAAGGATAAAGACAAGTTGCTGAAGTCTCCACCAAAGTCGCCAAAACTCACATCCGAAAATTCCGATCCAAAGAAGAATATCTAAACTCTACTACCTCCAATCTTGAACCAACCATCCGACTCTATTACCTCACACACGGACTTTGATATAGTTGTCAAAGTCAGAGTTCCTTCCAGGAATGATTGGTGTAGGGGTAACCTACCGAGCAAATATACCAGAATCTATAGAGATGGTTCTAAAATTAACTGCGGTTTTGGTTCTGGTGTCTTCTGTGAAGAACCTGGGGTAAGTATATCTCTCCGTCTTTCCAACAACTGTAATTTTTTTAAGGTTGTAATATTTGCGATAATGTCAGCCTGTAGGGTACTACATGACCTCAATATTCGCGGCAAATATAAGAAGTTATGTTTACAGTCAAGCAGCAATTCTCTCATTAAGCTCGTATACTATTATTGAAATGGACAGGCAGATGAACCTACTAGAACGGGATCTGCTCTTGATATCTCCAACGCCGTTTCAATAGCAACTCCGTTAGATTTTATCAAGAGTATGATCAGATCCTTTCTTCAAAGGAGCCAAATTATTGTAGCACGAGGTTGATAGTAATAACACGTCAAAGTGGGCTTGGCAGACATGTAAGTCGGCTTGGGGGGGCCCAATAAACAATAAACACAGTTGCAAAGACAGGGAAAGGGTAAAAACGGTCTTACATCTTCTCTGTGAATGCCCTGCTCTAGCCGTTAAGAGATATATGGATCAGAGCTTAATGATATCCTGAGATTGCTGGATAATCCTGATATTGTCCGGTCAAAACGGAGTCTCTTCGACTCTACTTGACTTGACTATCTAAATTCTATGGCATTGCCCATGAAAATCGCACATGTTTTCCCTAAATCTACTTAAAAGAGAACGTAACGAGATAAGCAGTTTTGTGGTTATACTGCAGTTGGGGCAACTTTAGCCCAAAACGAGAATTCTCAACCTTCCGGATTTGGGATTTTCGAGTTACTCAAACAATTCACACTCATTGTGCTCGAAAAAATTGGTCGAATCGTCACTCACAGTCCAAACTTAAACAACAATCTGTGGAATTGGTATGGTTTCCAGAAAATGGCTACTTTCGGGGGAATTAAATTGCCAATCATCTTTGGACAAACATCGGTATCTAACACGATCGACGAATGAACGACAAAATATGGAAACTCAGGACTTCCGGTAGTACCACTAGCATTGACTCTCTTGGCACTTGATATAAATTCCTTAAGGCTTTAAATCGGAATGCTTACTGGACACTTTATGATGGATCGTATGTCGTTTCATATGGGCCACTTATGTAACTGTTATATCAGAACACCTTAAAAGCGTAGACTGAGATATCTCAGCGCAAGCCTGTATAATGATCTGGACTGTATAAAGAATGTGTCACTAACGAATATAATCCAAGCGATTATAAATCTGAGGTAACTGAGGGAATAACAAGATCACCGAAATTAGAAAGGAATCAATTTTAGAGTATAACAAGAAAGAAATTATAGTCGGACGAGGCCGACCATGTCTTGAGTTGTACTTAAGCCATTTATTGTTGAATAAAATTGTGGACATTTAAGTCAAATTTTGAAGGGGACTTTGGTTGGGGCTATGGTCAAATGAAACGCTATAATTATAAAATTCATGAGGGTCATCAAGGCTAGTATAGAACTTGGTTTTGCAGCCTTTTGTCGAGATACGAGTATATTAAACATAATTATGAACTTAAAAGCCCTATTAGTCGGGTTCATTTGTATGGGGGCTAGGTGATATAATAGATTATGTGCCAAATTTCATTTAATTATCTTCAAAATTGCGACCAGTAGTTTGATTACAAGGTTTACATGGATTACACGGTTTACATTCTAAGCCTATTAGTATACTTTAAGGTGGGTATAGGTGGGTATATAAATCAGTAGTATATGACAACAAGCGTTAAAAGATCTTCAGGCAATAATCGGACCTGAAATTTCTGGTATTCTTAGTCTACTCAAGTTCAGGTTAGTATTCATAGACTTTTCAAATAACTTTCTTTCGTTGGATTCGCAGTTCCTTCAAAATTTATTTGTATAACATGTAAGGTCATTTCCATACATTTCAGTTGTTTCCGAAATTGTTGCTATGGTACTTCCGCAGGTTTACCAATCGGAAATATTGATAAAGTTGTCTGAACGACGTGATAGGTTTCATGGTTCCAAAAATTCTTATACAGCATTGTATAACACTTGCAGACAGCTTCTTGATCCAGAAGTTGAGATTGTGTAGTGTAAATGTGGGTAATAGAGGATGAAATTCTTTACACGCTCTGTATTAGTCAGTCTACTGTGTACAAAATACTGGTATTCCATAAAAATATTCATTATATGATGGTTAGAGGGAACTGAACAGGAGAAGCATTTTTAGAGCTACTACATACGTACATAGGTTTGTACATTCAAACATATGGATGTAGTAATACATTTGGCGGAGAAAGAGTAGAGGAAACTGTTTTTACAGTGATGTGATGCTGCTGCTGTTATGTTATTTGGGGAACCATATTCGCATTCCATGGGGAATTTTGTACTGAACAAAAAGGAACCTTTTTTTCGGTTTTGTTTTTCATATAGGGATTTTGGGATGTGTAGGTATATAAAACAAAATACAATTTCATATGATGACGATGATGGGTAAAATGCAAAAAGCCCCAGCTCAGACTAGTTGACTTGACTTGGTTGGGCTTGGTTTGGCAGGCACTTTTTGGTTTTTGTAAAATTTTATGTCACTTAAGAGTATCACACAACAACAACAGCAGCAGCAGCAATAGTAGTAGTAGCAACAACTATTGAAATGACAAAAATCGAAATCGATTTAAAAATTTATTTACACTAAAAACTAACACGTGCATTAGATGGCAGTCGGGAGTGGCAGAGGGAGTAACAACATTCACATGCAAACACACATTTAGACAGAGAGTAATTCCAGCAGGTGGTGGTGTTTGTACGTAGTTAAATGAAAAATACACAAGTGTGAGGGCCAGGAAGAGTAGAGGAAGACAGAGACAAAGTTTGATTACAGCCAACAAAAATCCATTGATGAGTCTCTAAAGTGTATACTCTTGACACTTGCCAGAGTGCATGATTGGCATTACAATTTGTGTACAATTGTATGGCTGTGTGTGTATGTGTGTGTGAGTAAGCTTTTTAAATGAATGGGTTTGAGAATGTATGTATTTGTGCATGCATCAATCATACATAAACAAATGTGCATACAGACAAATAATAAAAAAATTACCCAAGGTACTAAAATAAAGTATAAACAAAAAAAAAACATAAAGAAAGAAAACTTACACTTGAGAAAAGCTCGTGGTTTTGACTGTTTACGACGCGACATATTTTAAAATAATGCTTTTATTTATTTTAACCGTCACCGTTGTTGTCCTTAATCCAATGGGATTTGTTTAATTTATGGAATATTTAATAAATCTTCCAATGCTATTCAAACTAACACTATTTAACTTGCACTCACATTTAAATAATTTCTTAACACTTTCAATACTTTATATAGCTTTTAACATTTTATCATTTATTACATTAATCATGTAATTTTATTATTTAATAATTAATTTATTGCTTTTGCTTTCATTTCACACAATTATCAATTATTTAAAACTTTTCACACGCGCGCGCTTTTATTTCACTTCCGTGTTAATGTTTTGTTTTAGTTGTTTTTATTATTATTTTCTTCTTTTTTGTTATTTTTTTTTTTAATAAAATTTTGCCACTCATTACACATGTGTGTGCTTATCCTTGCAGCAACATTGGCGGAATGTCTTCAAGTGGCCGGAAATAAAATTTTGTTTGTTACAAAACTTCAAGCTAACCGGTGTTGTTTGGTTGGCTGCTACAATTCATATGTGTTCTTGTTGTACTCTTAAATTCCTTGCTCAATTTGTTCTCTTATAATGTTTGCCTTAAAGCAGAGTAAATCATCAAATACACTCATACATTTAAAACGAAGAGCGAGCAAAGTTTCTGTAACAAATGCACCCATTCCACCAATTGTGGCATTGAAATTTATAAGCAAAACAAAACATGAAAAAATAACAAAACCATTGCCGGTATTTTCACAACTCCCCAGAGGGTTGGCTTGTTTGTAGTAAAAAAATTCTGCCAAACGTGTATGAGAATTTTTTTTCATAAAACACACGCAAATTACCAAACGAAAGGAAAAAATAAATAAAAACACTCAAACTCCTTTCAAAAACCTACGACAATTTAAATGTAATAAAATCAAACTCATTCATTCGTACATTAAGTTATTCATCAATTGTTGGCACAATGAAAAGAAAAAAACCAAAACATCCCTCATTTTGAACTGCACCAATCATTGCACGGGGTGCTTTTTCCTACATGTGCCTGAACTACTAAACTAACGTCGTTTACCGCTTACATGAGTGTGTTCTCAAGTGAGCTTAGCTCCTTTTTAGGTTCCTGCTGTTTATCTACACTATAGGGTGCTTTTTAGTTGCCAATTTTTCACTCTCTCCCTTGATTTGTTTTCTTAACTTGTTGTTGTATAAAGTCATCATAGCATCTACGTTATAATTGTCCTCATCATCAGCCTGTCTTACATTTATTGTGGCCTTGTATTTAGCAACGCACATGTTCATAGGGGGTCCTGCTCCTGGTGTTGCATGGGCTCAATTTGTTGAAAGTTTTTTTTCTGTGACTTTTGTGAAGTCAAATTAAAGAATCATCTAGTGATTTCTCATCAGCGGGATTTGGCTTGTAATTGTGCGAAATTATATAATAATTGTACAATTTGATCAATTTATATGAAAACCGTGAGAAAGTATTTCTAATGCATTTACGAGAAGAAATTATTATTAAGCGCTTAATTATTACAAGTACATTTTGCAAACAGTTTTTTTCTTAAAATGTTTTAGCAATTTCTCTTAATCCTTAAAGGTTTCTATCAAGAAATAATATTGAGATTGAGTGAAATTTGTATTAAACTGTCAAAAATAGTGAATGAATAGAAAAGTATTACATACTTCGACTCTTAAGACCTTTCATGTATATGAATTGAAGGCTCATACTGATATTCTTATCCAAGCCTTAGACATGAAACTGGTTGACCCGGTGCTCCATAACTAGATCAACTACATGCTAAGGAAAAGATGGATACACTGTGAGATGTACGATATAGCTACGGATCCTAAGGATCTTAACAGAGAATGGACTTAGAACTATCTGCTTTGCGGACGATGTCGTAATTCTTCTGAAAGGAAAGGATCCAAATCACTTTTCATAAGAAAGATGAAAATTTCTAAATATATTGAACCCTGTTTTCTGGGCAGTAAAATACCGGTGACCGATAGAGTTAAGTACATATATAGGTGTCATCGTTGACTAAAAATTAAAATAGAGACACAGGGAATAAAATAAGAGAACCATGTACATGTAATTGGTCACTAGTCCTACTATGTATTGGCCTTATTAGACCAATTCTAACTTATGCTTTAATAAAACTATTGCAGGGAGTTCAGCTTAGATTCTGAGTGGGTATAAATGGTAACATGTCAATCAAGACTCTGAACAGAAACAGATATATACTAATTTCTATCTAATCACAACACTAGATTCTATTTAGAATTCCGAGCAAAAACGGAATGCGTAAATGGTTAATATACATATTTATCGATAGTCATCTAATATCGTATTGAATTGGAAGAAAGCTTTAATCGAATACTCTCCAAGCGGTAAGCTCTACATCATATACTTACCAGGCCAGTCGGGAGTAGTCGAGACCCTATAATTATAAAATTCATGAGAGCCATCAAGGCTAGTATAGAACTTGGTTTTGCAGCTTTTTTTCGAGATACGATTATATTAAACATAATTATAAACTTGAAAGCCCTATTCGTCGGGTTCAGTTGTATGGGGGCTAGGTGAAATAATGGACCGATGTTAACCATTTTCAATAGGCTTCGTCCCTGGGACAATAGAAGATCATGTACTAAAATTGAATTATCTTCAAAATTGCGACCTGTAGTTTGATTACAAGGTTTACATGGACGGACAGACAGACAGACAGACAGACAGACGGACAGACAGACAGACAGACGGAGGGAGGGACGGACATAGCTAAATCGACTCAGAAAATGATTCTAAGACGATTGGTATAAGACCAATATTATTGTGCGTTACAAACATCAGCACAAACCCAATATAACCTCCCAACTAAAGTAGTGTAGGGTATAAATATGGGCAAGAGAATGGGAACAAGGAATATTAAAACGGTGGATAGTATAGAAAATCAATGTACTTCAAAAAAACATTTAATGGGAACATTAAGGAGTCTGCGACAATCGTAGATCTACAATTTCTGTTGCATAGTGCTCTTACAGCAGATTGACTATTTATGTAGATAATGATATCGGTATTTTAATACAGATCTCATCAATATACATATGTAAGTCACGTTGCCTCGGCCACTGCGAAAACTTTAGCTTCAAATATGCTGCATTTGTTATTTAGTCTGAGTCTATGATTTTCACAAACTTTTCGCAAAGAATACCGCTATATGCTCCATTTTCTTTCATAGAGTCATTTGTTTACACCTCAATACCTTCTTGGTTATTCTCTACCAGTTATCTCATGGTGGGATGATTGATTTAACCCGCAATATGTTCCATTTTTCTTTTATAGAGTCATTTGTATACACATCTTGAATGATTGATATAATCTATCTACACCTACAAATATGGGATGGTGATAATCCGTTCTTATATCATTATAATAAAAGTCTCTTATTAGTGACTCTTTACTTTAATTGTGTCTATTATGAGTTAGTCTGATCTGTGTTCTTAAGATATATTCCTTAAAGTATAGCAGTGGATATACGTGCTCCTGTTAAATACAACGCAACAATTCTATTTACTTTCTCAATTGAAAACACTATGCAACAAATTGAGGGTCATGGTCTGATGAACTTTCGATTAGCGATAACATAAAATGGCATACTTTTAATTTGCGAAGGATTTTTTACTATCATCCACCCTCCAAAATAGTGTCGCATAGTGTAATGCATAAACATTTTAACTAGTCTATAAAATGTAATAAATATATCACTCATTATTTGTGTCTCTCTCCTTTCGATAGTGCTTCACAATTGATTTTTCAGTTTTCTAAACATTAACGCAAATTGCACATTCGCAATTTAGCTCTGGGAACGACCTTCGCTTGTTACTTTAGCATTGACTTCATATACTGTATCGGACAAATACATACATACATATTATATCGCACATTACCTAGTACCTGTAGTACTAGAAGTCGACAGATATTGAATTTGAATCGAGTATTCTTTCCTGTATTCATTTTACCGCACCTAAACGCAGTGGAGTTTATGTAGTGTAGTAGTGCAAAATAATTGAAAGTTATCCTGGACTCCAAACTAATTCCTACATGTGCTTTATGTACCGCTCCATCTAAAGCTATATTTTTCATGATAAACTGGTTACCCATAGTTATAATGACTAAAGATGATGATCTCAACTCTGCGATTATACTCAATAGCAATTACGCATATGTATCAAGAAGAATTCCCTGCTCCACTAAACCATCATTTCATACAGACTTCTCATTGTCAGTCCTGTTCAATCCATTTGCAAATGCTTGATTTAGGAAAAACTCTACTAGCATGTACAAATCAGGTGCTCAATCCTGTAGTATGGGATAATAAAACTGCACTACCTCGGCTATGGAATATAATTGGAATAGCTATTTGAACATCATGCCAGATGACTAGGTTAGGTTAGGTTAGGACGAGAGGAGGATGTGTAGCATAACAAATTTAGAGAAATACCTCTATGCCACCATCGCGCCTGTTGTGAGCTTCATTACATGGACAATTTTTGGTGTGAAAAAACGTATGTGAATAGCGCTTGTAAGGGATGTTATATCTGGAATAATATCGCTCATCGTACCTCAGACTTGCTTAATCTGAGAAGACTCCAAGTCCCCTTCTCGTTAAGGTATTGGTTTCACCCACCGTTTCATTATTCCAAGTGGCCGTATGGTATTCTCTTGTTCATGTTTTTTTTATTAAGACCTCGATGCGTCGAACGATTTTGGTTTCGTTAGGTTGACATTCTCAAGTTCTTGTACATGTACAGCAAGTATATACGCTCTTTCGTCACAGTTATTCCTGAGTACCCAGTATGGTATCCATATGTTTAAGATTTAACCTTATTATGGATATTGCCCCAATTCCATTGTTAATCTTTGTTGGCTCCATATTTATTCCAATCCAGTTTACACATTCCTTTATTGCATGGCCTTCGGCTTCTTCCTTAGATCTAAAGGTAGAATCCCAGACCCGTTTCGTCCTCCAATTTAGAGTCAACCGTATAGCTACGGATTCCTACGGATATTTGCTCTAATATTCCTCGTGACTTCTATGTGGCATTGGTAATTCAATGTTCCCGATAAATGCTAAGATGTTCAATGATGGTGTATAGTCTTTCATTGCCTTTGGTCAATGTCTAAGTGCTTAACGTCCTGCCTTGATGGCTCAGTGAGTGAAAAAAATCACCGTGAAGTCTTTTTCACTCACTGTGTAGACTTGAGAACGGTCTACCATGCGCACCTGCATCCTTTTATGAGCATGACACTACCGGTCCATGTACAAGCACTTTGCTGACGAACTCGAACTATCTAATCTCTTGCCATAGTAGCCCTATTGCGGATGACAGACAGCATGAGATCAATCGCAATGCATACCCCGACAAGGAAATAGCGATCACTGGTCTAAAATCAATAGAAGGGACGCAAACTCCAACATCTGGTGAAATCAATCTGCAGGTATCATACGGCGGAAGGTGACCACCCTTTAGGTGTTATGAAGATTGCATTATTTAAAATGCAATCCCCATCAACTAATGATCCATTCCAGTGCATTCCTTAACCTTTTAAAGCCCGCGCAGCCACACTACTGAGATGGCCCTGTTGATTCGGACAACAGCACATAGAGATGTATTTGAGATGAGATGTACTTAGCCAATAAATCAGGATCCCTTAGTATGTCAGATAATGTGACAAAGGATGTATGAATTTCCAAATCCAATAATTGCCCCGACAAGTTGAGTGGTAGGCCTCAACCACAAGACGCGTAGCATGAAACAATAAGCATCCAGTTGAGATGGCAACAGCACCGAAAACTTCCCTGAAGTAAAACGTCTGAAGAAAACGTCTGAAGAAAACGTCTGAAGTAAACGTCTACCTGTCGGGCAGAGGAGTCTTTTCCGATCGTTCACTAACTTAGTGGCTATATCGTACGCCTCGCAGCTCATCCATCTGTTTCTTAGCATCTCATACATCTAGTCACGGAGCGTCCAGTTAAACTAGTCTAGTCATTAGATAAGAGAATCAGTATATGCCATAGGACAGATGTCGTTAAGACAAAAAGGAAAGACTTACTTACTTCATCTCTGCACGAGTTAATGGAATTATCTGATATGACCATCCAAGGGTAAACTCACTTATTCGTGCAATAAAATAGTTAGAATCTGACAAAAGTAATTCGATCGAAGTGAGACAACCTCCTCAACTAACCTAATCTACGGCACTTCAAGGTTGGTGAAGTACTAAACAAAACTTTGAAATTTGGTGGATACTAGTAGTAAACGCAGGAGCTTTTTTAAAGGCTTAAATGAAGTTGGTACTCATAACGATTTAAGAGGATATGTCAAACATGATTTACGTATCCAAGTTGATTTTTTTTCATATTTTTTAATATAATTTTTAGTTTCGAAGTCAAATAATAAAACAATAATAAGGTAGAATCAGTAGAAAAGTACGTTCTCAATTTTACATGCCTTGAATTATCACAAAAAAGAAAATTAAAAAATACAAAAAAAAAACATCAAATAAAAATTATTGAAAAATTTTTTGTGAAAAAAATAAAATTGGATAATTTGAAAAAAAAGATCGTATAACCAATAAAAATCATAAACAGAATACAGAAGAGTGGAATGCTGTTTGCGTGTGCCGTTCGATAAACATTTCATGGTATTTTTCGTGGGTTTTCATTTGAAGATTTTGAAGTTTTTCTCTTTTTAGTTCTTTTTTGTTTGACTTAACAAGGCAGAGAATTGACAACTCTCCCTACTGATTCTACCTTTCTATGGTTGTATCATGGTAAATACATAGAATAATTTAACATATTAACAAACAATTAAGAATTTATAGTCGGGCATGGACGACCATATGATACCCTACACCAGGGACTTTATATGAGCTATAGGGTCAAATGAGGCTCGATCATTACGAAAATCAGCAGTATCATAAGTTTTGCCGATTTTTGGAGTGATACAAGAACATTTAACATATTTATGAGATCTAAAGCCCTATTCGGGGAGTACGGTTGTATGTGGACTATGCGAAATAATGGACAATAATTAACAATTTTCAATAGGCTTCGTCCTTGGGTCAAAATAAGAGTATGTGCCAAGGTTTACATGGACACACAGACGGACAGACAGAAAAATCCTAATTATTGCTTAACTTTGCAGTTTTTCGCGCTCTTTTATCTAACTATTCGGTTTTGTTTTTATAATTTTTTTTTCGAAAAGCATACTTTATGGGTTATGAAGTACACAATCATACGCACATTTCTAGTAAAACTGTAGGTACTGTATAAACAATTTATTTCCACATTGTTCATGAACTTGCTAGATAAAAAACAGTATTGCCAGTCAAATATTTTCATTACAATGGTTGTTGGCTAGACTGTCTTGTTTAATCAAATGAATGTGACTGTAAAAGAGTTGCCAGAATTCATTGAATGGATAACCACTTAAAAAATAACGAAGTCAGAATCCATGTAGTATTTATTTTCTTAAAATATATGTATGTATAAATGTATAAAGATGATTAGAAAAGTTCACAATACGATACAAGTTCTCATCATTTTCATAAAAGAATCATAAATACTTATATTTCTCGAAATCTGTCAATTATGTTTCATTTAAATAATTTGAATAAGGATAACAATAATTTGGACATTTCATTAAATCTAAATTTCTTTGCCTATTTTATATGGCTTCACGAAAAACACACATACAAATAAATATACAAATTATTCTCATGGTATATGTGCTTCCAAAGCAAGTATTGAATTTCACCAAAAAAATACGAAAACTCTTAAATCTATTGTAACTGACTAAAAAACACAATAGAAACAAAACAATTTTCTAAATTCCATTTTAAAAAAACTTCCATGTTTTTAGTATCTATTAAAAATTAATTCTTTTATAATTTATAGAACAATTTAGAATTAATTATTACAAAAATTCTTATTGCTAAACTACAATTTAGAAACGTAAGATGGACATCGGCTCTGAGTCAAGGCTGGACTATAGACCACTATGTAGGCTGGACTATAGAACACTCTATAGTCTGGACTATAGAACACTCTATAGTCTGGACTATAGAACACTCTATAGTCTGGATTATAAACCACTCTATAGTCTGGACTATAGAACACTCTATAGTGGACTATAGACCACTCTATAGCCTGGACTATAGACCACTCTATAGTCTGGACTATAGACCACTCTATAGTCTGGACTATAGACCACTCTATAGTCTGGACTATAGACCACTCTATAGTCTGGACTATAGACCACTCTATAGTCTGGACTATAGACCACTCTATAGTCTAGCCTAGAGACCACTCTATAGTCTGAACTATAGACCACTCTATAGTCTAGACTATAGACCACTCTATAGTCTGGACTACAGACCACTTTACAGTCTGGACTAAAGACTAGTCTATAGTCTGGACTATAGACCACTCTATAGTCTGGACTATAGACCACTCTATAGTCTGGACTATAGACCACTTTACAGTCTGGACTAAAGACTAGTCTATAGTCTGGACTATAGACCACTCTATAGTCTGGACTATAGACCACTCTATAGTCTGGACTATAGACCACTCTATAGTCTGGACTATAGACCACTCTATAGTCTGGACTATAGACCACTCTATAGTCTGGACTATAGACCACTCTATAGTCTGGACTATAGACCACTCTATAGTCTGGGCTATAGACCACTCTATAGTCTGGGCTATAGACCACTCTATAGTCTGGATTATAGACCACTCTATAGTCTGGACTATAGACCACTCTATAGTCTGGACTATAGACCACTCTATAGTCTGGGCTATAGACCACTCTATAGTCTGGATTATAGACCACTCTATAGTCTGGACTATAGAACACTCTATAGTGGACTATAGACCACTCTATAGTCTGAACTATAGACCACTCTATAGTCTGGACTATAGACCACTCTATAGTCTGGACTATAGACCACTCTATAGTCTGGACTATAGACCACTCTATAGTCTGGACTGTAGACCACTCTATATATTCTGGACTATAGACTAGTTTGTAGTATGAACTATAGGCCACTCTATAGTCTGGACTATACACCACTCTATAGTCTGGACTATACACCACTCTATAGTCTGAACTATAGACCACTCTATAGTATGGACTATAGACCACTCTATAGTCTGGACTATAGACCACGCTATAGTCTGGACTGTAGACCACTCTATAGTCTGAACTATAGACCACACTATAGTCTGGAATATAGACCACTTTATAGTCCGGACTATAGGCTAATCTACAGTCTATAGTCTGGACTATAGACCAGTCTATAGCCTGGGAATATAGTCCAATCTATGGTCTGGACTATAGTCCACTCTATAGTGTGGACTATAGACTCTATAATCTTGACTATAGTCCACTTTATAGTCCGATAAATAAAATAGCAGCGAAGTTAACCCTTTAATGCAATTGGGAACAAATGCAATGGATTAGCATTATCCACTAAATGTTAGTTTAAACTTTATACTAACTCTTTAAAGTACCAAATGTCACAAAGAGCCAATTTTTTAAAACATAGGAAAATATATGAAAATTTTTAACATAAACAAATTGTTAAGAATTTAACCATATGGTGATTATTTCAAAACTTTCTTGTTTTTTTAATCAATTTAAGGGAGGGAACCTTTTTCACCCCATAAATCGGCGAATATTAAATTAGCTTGTATTTCGTAAAAGGTTATTAAAAATTTCACCAGCTTTGATTTAAAACAAAAATTAACACAACAATAATTCAAACTGAGTCCAGTGATAATAAATCATATTTTAATAACTAGCAACAAAGTTGCAAGTATCAGTTCGCTCACTTATTGCTATCAATTAAAACGAAACCTAAATACGCATGCGTACGTATAAACGACGCAACTGATTCAAAATGTGTGAGTGTCGCGTAAAAAATTCATTGATAAAAGTTTTGTTTACTACACGCTAAATGGGATGGATGGATACGAGAAGAAAGAGGAAAGTGCGCAAATCAACAAACAAAAAAAAAACATGCGCTTAGTACGAAAACAATAAGAAAAATAACAGCTGTCGTCGTTTTTTCCTGATCCAATCAAATCCAAACATCTGCAGGATAACATGTGTATGCGAGTGTGCGTACGTGAGTGTGTGTGTATATGTGCAGTACAATTCAACTACCGGCGTTTTGGTCATTTAATAAACATAAATTATTAAATGAATACACACAAATACGTAGAGACCGACCGACAGACAGACAGACATGCACCCAATATCAATTTACATAAATGTTTGTAAGAGGTAAACACCAGCAACAACAACAATAATAGTAAGAAAACATGTTGTTGTTGATAACATAGATTTAATCAATCGTTGATACACCTTTCTTTTTTCTTTGTAATAACTCTCTTCTCTTTATTTTCTTCACCTTAAAAAATAAAGACTCACACAAAAGGAGGATGAATAAAAAACAAAAAAAAAAAAACACCTTTTCTCAAATTCTGCAGCATCTGCCGTTGGCATAATTGAGCACAACATAAGAGTACCACAATGAATGCTGTTGTTTTCGATCCTACTTGGTAAATTGTATTGTTTTGTTTTCCGATTGTTTTTTTGTTTCATTGGATTCCAAAAACAAAAAGAAGATCCAAGACAATATTGATAACAGGGAGAATGAACCAAAAAACTATGTATGTATGTCTGTATATCAACAATATATTTTTTATCCTTTGCACATAATAATATTTAAAACTACAGCAGCAACTAACAACAACAACAAAATAAATTAAAACACAAAAAACACATGCTTTAATTCGAATCATTATTCGAATACAACATTTTGTAAGTGAGCGTGTGCGTGTTGTTGGTTTGTTGGCCTCTATAAAAATAACGAAACAAAATCATGAGGTATTCTTAGTTTTTTATTCGATTTGTTACGTATTTGCAACCTTTTAGTGAGATAGCTCCAAAGTTGGCTGGATTGAATTCATGCTATTCACTCTCTGTCAAACACGCCTTTTCTCGATTCCGAGATGGCAAAGAATAGGTATGTGTGATCGTCGACCTGTTCAGTTCCGATGATCGACTTGTGTACTTCAGCTATTTCCAATGCGTCACTGATTATAACGACGCAGTTACTGGGAAGTAAGTCCTTTCAGAACTCGCCTAAATGGTGACTCTTTATTATCAAAGAAACTCACCAGAGTCTAAACCAGGTACCGTTCTATCCCTATTAGAGTGTTCCATTAGTGTGTTCCATTATAAGCTACAGGATAGTTCTTTGTTGCTTGCTAGAGCCATTAGAAGATGGACCATCATACCCGCTGTGTGTCGTGGAATGTGTCATTTTTGTCTATTCTGTTTCTTCTTGATTATCCGTTTCCAAATTTTGGTAACACGAGTATACACGAGGATGTTTGACTCTTACTCCCTCTTTTCCTTTCTATCAATTGATCACCATCCTGTTCTTGTTGATTGTTCCTTCCATATTTTGGTCTCAGAAGAAGGTATGTTATGGGAAGAACGATTCATGCAGCGACGGTGTGCATTACCAGGACTAGGGGTTACAACCGGTCCATTAAGTGATACCGAATGGTAACTATTATCGTGCAATCTTTTTACTACTAAGTAGCTGCTACGATTTGAGCAAAGATTAGGTATATGTGATCGTAGACTTGTTTAGTTCAGATGATCGACTAGCCATTTATATGAATTTTATTCATACAATCCAACATCTTCTGTACTTCAACTATTTCCAATGTGTCACTGATCATAACGACGCAGAAACTGGGGAGTAAGCCCATTCAGAATTCGTGTAGATGGTGACTCTGTATTATCCATGAAACTCACCTTATTATTATTACAAACTACAGGATAGTTCTTTGCTGCTTGCTGAAGCCATTAGAAAATGGTCCATCATCACCACATTGATAAGCCTTCGGGCAGAAAAGATCATAGTTAGAATGTGTTATTTTTGTCCATTGTGTTACTTCTTGATTGTTCGTTTCCATATTTTGGTAACACGAGTATACACGAGGATGTTTGCCTCTTACTCCCTCTTTTCATTTCCATCAATTCAATTCTTGTTGAAAAAGAAGAATATATTTTATGGGAAGGACGAATCATGCATCGGCGGCGTACATTACCAAGCTAGGAGTTACTACCGGTCCATGTGGTGGTACCGGAAGGGAGCTATTAGCGTGAAATATTTTTACTACTAAGTAAAAAGATTTCACGCAACGATTTGCTAAATCAGTTTGTTTACAACTATGCGCCATTACTATACTAATCTGTCTCACTGTCATTCAATAAATCTTTGATGTTTTGCAAACAAAAGAAACATAAATAACTTAAAACATTTTCACAAAAAACACAACCTTTCACAGAATTCATCCCTACTATAGATAACTGAACTGTGTAGTGCAATTGCAATTCGTTACAACTGATACCGAAAAACACTTTCAGTTGTTTTATTTTTCTCTTTTTTACGGCTGTAAATTTATTGTTGTTTTTTTTTTTTTTGCTGTAAGAGTTTGTCGCTTTAATGTTGTTTCCAACATCTGTCAAAGTTTTCTCGTTTCTGTTATTACTCCTTGCTACACATTGTTGTTATGCATTGTACTGCTATTATTCTCCAACTTCCTTTCATAACTACGTTCGTAAAATACACAGATACTTTCTATAGTAGTTTGTATGTATGTGAGTATGAATTCAGCTCTTAAATGTAGCGGTAACACAGTTTAATGCAGAACGAATATTTCAGATTTCATTCGTATGCGTAAAAAGGAAATTACACTTGAAGAAATAATAGACAATAATGTTAATGTTTTTGTAACAATATTTCACCAATAAATTGAAGAATTTCCGTGATAAGTGGTTTCTTCCTACTTTTAAATCTCTTTTGCTATTTATTTTCATATAGGAAGATTTAAGAAATATACAGGGACCTGCTGCCCTTACTTTGGATTTGGAACCATCTTCCTCAACGTCAACAAAGAGATCGCAAAGAAAATCATCCAGCTCCAGAGAGTATCGGGCACGCAATTTGTGACGACGAAATTGCTCATTCATATGAGAATGAGACTGTTCATTTTCTGATCACTAATATATTGAATTTGACTTAACGTTAGAAGCAGATTCTGAAAACAGACAGGTAACTAGCTCGCTTTTGCGAATGTTCTGGTAAGTTAGTTACCACCATGCCCATAGGTCTACATTAGACTCTACAGTTGAGTGCAAGGGGTCACACTCGTTCCAATGCTTTTGAAATGTTCACTGCCACTACCCTAATTTCACCCATGCGTCAAATTGATTGAGACCACTGCTCGGAAAGATGTGCCATTAGGACTTAAGTATTACAACCAGTGCGGTAGCCGTACTGTCTGTCAGAAAGTTTTATAGTCTCTAATAAGTTTATCAAATTCAATCCTCAAGTCCAACGATTTCATTTGGAAAACTGATGAAACATAGACCCATAGTCGTGACACTTTAGAAGTGCTGATGGAAAAAGTTTTCCCAATCTCGGGAAATCGAAGCAGATGATATCTAAGTCAATTCAATAACAGAGCATCGAGTAGAATGGGTTATAAAAATCTTTCATTACTTTAAATCTCCGGGACGCAATGATGTAATTCCCGTGGAAGTTTAGGAAAATATTGACATTTTAATGTCCTGGCTTCTGATTATCTTCAGATCTTGCTTGAACGAATTAAGTTTGGAAATCAGTACATGGGGCCATACTCCATACTTTCATCCATGTGTTGAATTGACTGATACTATTGCTCGTAGAGATGTACTTACCATAAGGACATCAGTAGAACGACCAGTACGTAAGCTGTATTGTCTGTCGCCATGATCTTTTTTAGTCTCCAATTATCTTACCTACTGTTAGTTGGAAAAACTCTCTGTAGCGCCGGACAAATTGCAATAATGGTTCGAGTTGGATGGGTTATAATGGTTCGAGTTGGAAATTGGTTGGATGTTATCCAATTTCTAGCAGTACGAAGTGATAGACTTTCGATAAGGAATGGTAGTTAAGTTCCCAAGTGGACGAGCGAGTATGAAAGAGTATTTCCTAAAGACATGGACTGGACTGGGAAATTCCTCACATCGGGTTCTGATAAAACTTTCGTTTTTCTCTTCAAAAAAGAAAGCTGAGACATATCGTCGTAGTTCCGACAAGACTGTTACTTATATGAAAATTTTAGATTTAGGTTTCATTTGATTATTCAATGCTTTGGCTTTTGGTATACTAACGACTATTTATGGATAAGATGTGAACGACTATCTAACTAGAAATGTTATCCAACGATATTAATCATTAGGCAATTGATCGGCTAACCACAAATTATAAAGCTGTCAGTTTAAACCTTCCCATCGCTTTTTATCAAGAGAACATCGTAAGCACAGTATCGACAATAATGGGCAGCTGGAGCCAATAGATGTAATTAAATCCAAGAATTTGCCCATAAAAACTGATGCTATTCGAATAATAGACCAGAATAGACCAACATACTTAAGACTAGCTATTTTTGAGGAAGAACTAAAAACCATCAACAAAGTCTTGAGATTTTTTCAGTGTATCTTGTTTTTCAAAAGGACTTATGCTAGTACTTCTTAAAAGAACAATACACCCAAAAACTATTATGACAAGAAGTACGTACCTACCAACATATGAATGTACGTACGTACGAATATAAAGATGTAGTGGATCGAAGTGCTGTTATGTACTGTGAACGAAACAGAGCAGACGAAAAACAACAAAAAACGAAAAAAAAAGGTTCAATGTGAGTTAAGAACAGCCAACGTCAAACTAAACTTCATTCGCAATTGAACCTTACAACGTGAAGGACGTGCACGAATGAACGAACGTATAAACGAAATACAATAACTGTGCGAGCCCTTCAAACGAAATTATTTTCAACTCTCACATGACGGCAAAGAGAGAGCAAAACAAAAACGTAATAAAAGAGTGTAATTAAAACAACATATGACGTAGTAAAGTACAACAATACAAAGTAAAGTGAGCGTATATGTGAGTGTGCAAATGAAAAATAGAGGGTTTTTGCGCAATAATATTTGTGTATCCTAAGGATTGTTATAGAAACCCAATAGAAAAGATACGAATACAAACATACCTACAACAAAAAAAATAAAACGAAAAATCAAATACAAGTACGGTGCGGCATAAATTATAACAAGAGAAATATTTTCTTTAAGAAATTTTTGGTGAATTATTTGCAATTAATTAAAAAAAATACTGAGAGTTTTTCAATAAAATTGTATTTATTGGATAAAATACTAAAACTAACAACAACAACAAAAATGTCTGAAAAATCATCGGAATATTTAAAACGCACCTGCCTCATCTGTGGTTGTCACACAAACCAAACCATCAACATTTATGAGCCACGCAGTGGACCAAATATTGTACAACTTATACAGGCCAAATTTAAATTCCAGGTAATTTTTAAAATATATTTGCTAAAAATTTATTTCAAATTGTGATAAAAGTTATAGTATGAAAACTTAAGAAATCTTTTATAACTGTAATCATTGTAAGAACAATTATTTACTTCATTTAACTCGAGGAAAAAATCAATATGAGACTATTTATTCCTTTATACCGTTGCTTTTTTTTTTATATAAAATGAGTCATCGTATCTTTTGAAAGCAATGAGTTGGGGTGATTGACTTTCCAATGTGAAGAATACTTTGTGAACCAGACCAACCAAACCCAACCACCCACAAATTTGTATACAAATTTTCTGTCTCTAGCTCACCACCCCTTTAGAGTTTTAAACATCATTTTATACCACATCGTACGTCTGTGTTTTGTTATTGTTGCTATTATTATCATCATGAAGAAGAAAAGCAAACAGTACCGAGTACAGCATCCTGATGCTGACGCTTTTATTTATCGTTGAAATCCTTTAAATACGTTTTACATTAGATTACAAATACACTGCAGAGCTTTGTGTAAAATGGTGATATGAGTTGACACATTTATAGGTCAATACTGTTAATATTAGTACGAAGAAATGTCAATCAGTTTCATTCATGTCAATGTCACTCATGCGGCATTTTTACTTAAACTGCCGTTGAAATTGTGTAGCCGTTATAATTTTAGTTAAATAGATATTTTCCAGAAATAAAAAGGTTTACCACTTATGTAAATTGAAATTTAATATATTTAAAATTCATATTCAGCTAGCTGAATTTGTTCAATATAAACAAAAACGTTTTTTAAACTGCTATAAATGAATTCTAACCACTATTCAGCTAGCTGAATTTGTTTTATAATGCCAATTAATGAGATTTAATAAATAGATTAATAGATAAATAGATTTCAAAAAGTTGATGAATTTGTTTAATACTGAAGACAAAGCTCTTTATACTGCTACGGAATAATTCCGATCTCTATTCAGCTAGCTGAATAAGGTATAATGAATTTATTCAAAAATAATTTACCAGCTAAATTAGTTCCAAAATAAAATTATATAAATTTGAAAACATTCAGCTAGCTGAATTATCAAAATCAATCAAAATCCACATTAGGCTTGCTGAATTAATTGTATTCTTATGTATATTCTTCAAATATGTCAGATAAAGTTGGCTTAATGATATAAATCCAAATTCAGCTAGCTGAATTTGTTCAATACTATCATTAATGACTAATATTATTATAAAAATCGTAAAAATCGATATAAGAACTTATTTAGGTAGCTGAATAATCAAAAACAATATAGTTTTCTTAACTTTGTAATATAAATCATTGAATTCAGCTAGCTAAATGTGTTCAATACTATCCACAACGTTCATTCTTTCGTATATCATTATAGAAATCGATATTCAGCTAGCTGAATTTTTTCAATGCTATCATTAATGACTTATATTATTATAAAAATCCAAATTCAGCTAGCTGAATTTGTTCAATACTGTCACTAATGACTTATATTATTATAAAAATCCATATTCAACAAGCTGAATTTCTTTATTACTACCTAAAATCTTTTTACGTGAAAAAAATGATATAAGAACTTATTAAGGTAGCTGAATAATCAAAAACAATAAAGTTTTCTTCACTTTGTTATATAAATCATTGAATTCAGCTAGCTGAATGTGTTTAATACTATCCACAACGTTCATTCTTTCATAGATCATTATAGAAATCGATATTCAGCTAGCTGAATTTCTTCAATGATGCCAATAATACTTAAAAGAAACTTATTCAGCTAGCTGAATATGGTTCATATAACAATATATTTTATTAAAAACAATAAAAGTTTCTAAAACCTCAGAATTTTTCACACATAAATATACTCATCATACCGGATATTTAAACAAAATATGTACATATTTATGTTCATAAGTATGAATGTTATTGTTTTTGTCCTAAAACAGCAGATGTCACTTGTTCTCATAATTCCCACATATCCCGTAATTTGATACGGACTCTCTGTCTCTGTTGCTCTGCTTTAATAAAGTGGCTCTTGTGTAGTTTGCTTAATTAAAAACAAAAGAAATAAAAAAATGATCGATGATATTGGTGTAGTATTGATTGTTAACAGTGTATCCTGACACACACACACACACTTGCAGACATAATATCGATCACATGTTTCCTAAAACTCCTGTTAATGGTGTTGGCAAAGTAGCTACTTGTTTGAAATTTGATACATTTCATATTATTTGTCCTATTTTTTCTTCCTTTACTTGTTCTCTATACAATTTTTGTTTTTGTTTGCTGATGAGAGATTTTGTTTAAGAAAATTGTCTTAAGATGCAGGTTGCTGGTAGGTTTTACAATTTTAAGGTACAAATACAACAACAAGACATACGAAAAAAATGTCAGCTGCCCTTAACCGGTGATAATCAGACTCAGAGCATGTTGATGAGAAAGATCATTATGCAGGTTATATGAAGAGTTGCTTGCAGTATGATGCAGACGAACAACATCAGCAGCAGCTGCTGCTGTTTGTTTTTGTTTTAAACACCACACATTCACTAGTACAGTGATTTGTTGAATAATCAAAGTAAAGTTATTCAGCTAAATGAATATTAGTTAAACGCTTTACATACATACATATGTACATATTTACATTTTTTAAATTCAGCTAGCTGAATTACACAAATATGTTAATTCTCACAATATTTTCATGTTATTGAAGCCTACTTAGCTATTTAGCTTAATGTTTTAAATGATCTTTTTAAATTCAGCTAGCTGAATTAGACAAATATCTTAATTATCACAAGATTTTCATGTACTTCAAGCCTACTAAGCAATTCAGCTTAATTTTTTATATGAATTTTTAAAATTCAGCTAGCTGAATTACAAAAATGTGCTATTTCTCACAATATATTTATGTTCTTTAAGCCCACTAAGCTATTCAGCTAAATGTTTTATATGATTTTTTTTTAAGTTCAGCTAGCTGAATTACAAAAATAAGCTAATACTCATAATATAATAAAGCTCTATTTGTTGTCTTCAAGCCCACTGTTAACTAAATCATAGTTTTAGTAAACAAATCACTTTCAGGATTTGTTGTTTGTTCTTACTGCAATTTCTGCGGGTCAGTGTGTTTAGCTCTTCATTATCTGCTGCTGAAATGTCTGATACTAAAACTGCATTTTTTCAAAAACATACTATATTTTTTATGGAATTTTTTGTGTAAGCAACATGCAACATAACGACAGCTGTATTTGTGGCAAAGTAATAGCACCTTTGCTGGGTGCTGTTTTTTTTTTCTCAAAATTATTTTTTTTATCACATTTTTTTGGTTTTATACGAATATGAAATTTTTGTGTGCGTATTTTGCACCTGGTGATCGATTCTTATGCATTTTATAAACAAAAATAACAACAACAACACAACATATGACGTCTACTTATATCTGTCCTTACGTCCGTCCGTCTTAATACAACTCATAATAATTAAACCTTTTTGTTTATCATTCTAAATCCTGTTTAACACACGGCACACGCGTCATCTGTCATTTTTACCCCACAACCGTAACATAACAACAACAACATAATAGAATTTCTAATATGTATGCCACATTGATCTAATAATGATTGTACAGGTAAACAATAGAAAAGAACCAAGCAACTATTGTAGTGAGTTATCACTAATGTATGGTGAGCATGCGCGCCAAGCTTTATAACTAACACCTTTAAAATTGTTTTTATTGACTTTACAACTGCATATATGTATGTATGTATATGTAGATCAATTTAAGCAGCAGTAACACCACTGGCAGCTGTTATCAGCTACTCTACCATTGAGCCAGTTTTGTTATAATTACAAACTTACCGGCTTTTTTGGTTGTTGTTGTTATTGCTTTGGCAGTTATAGGTTTTGGTGGCGGCAGGTGGTTTTGCCGTTAAACACATTTTATTGATATGTTGTCCTATGCAATGGTAATTACCAATGTGTCTGGTTTGATCTTTTTTTTAAAAAAGGATCAGGGTGTTTGCTTTTCAAAATTCAAGGGGCGTTACAATTATGAACTTTTATAATTGATTTGTGGTTACATTTATATGATTTCTAATTGGTTTCAGAAGAAAAACCGCAAAATAAATTTTCAAATACTTTTTCTAGAATTATAATTTAAACTAATTTGTTGTTATTTTCTGTGGTTCTTTTACAGCCCTTAAATGAGGATAAATATTTATGCTTCAGCTGCAATAATTGGCTCATCAATTGGCATTCGTTGCAGGCTTTAAACAGCAATGATGCAGAAAGTCCTTCGGGTACCTTTCGTTCCCATCTAAATAGTGGCAATGTAATGCAAGATGAAAAAAGTTCTGGCTCCAAAAAACAAGTAGTGGCCGTTTGTCGGCCCATAGCACAAGTCAAACCCAGACAACTGTTAGAGCGAGAGCAACTGCTAACAGCCGAACAACATGACAGCACACCACCAATGCAAACAGAACAAAACTCTAGTTCAGAAACTGAGGACAGCAGCAAACCTATGAGTAAAATCAATTTCAACAAACGTAATTTCCGTTTGCAGTTAGCCAAACGTGCAGGCGCTAGAGTGCAGCAGAAATCAATGCAACAATGTAGTTGTGGCAAATACATGGTGGTAAGAGCAGCTAAAACCTCCCTGAAAATACCCACACAAACAGCACTGAAATGTCGCAAGTGTCGGGAGTTTTCTCGCTTAAAAGCCTGTTATCTGCGTAGTATTGTTCAAGTGGAAAGAGAGTTGTCGCAACGAGAACCTCCACTATTTATTGCACGTAATCCACAAAATCTAGTCATTGAAACTGAAACTGTAACAGAAATAGAAACCACAGAAAACGAAAGCCAAAGTATACAGCAAAATCGTACACAACAATTGCAACAACAACAACCACCACCACCTCAACAAATACGTCATCAATATTTGCCAAAACCCACAGTCGATGGTAAGGTTGTCTCCATGTTAAGGCGCTTGGGCACCACACTAACACGTGAACCACAAGAAAACGGAAGCAATAACAGCACTTTACCACAAATTATGAGTCCCACTAAACCAAAATCAAAATGGTTGCGTCCCCTAGAAGAAGATGAAGTTTTAGTCAATTTCGATACAAGCATATCGGAAGTTTTACCCTCTTTGGCAGATCAGTTTACACATGTTAACTCGTTTACAGCCAGAAAACGTCTAATGTTTCAGGTTTCCGAAACGGCGGAAGTAATTGATTTGTGTGAAGAAGAAGAAGACGAAAGTGTTGAAGAACTTATGGAAATGGAAGCAACAACAGAAGTTTTAACCAATACCTACAATTTGCCCAAAGGTTTAACAATTACTTTGGTTTAAAATGCCAAAAAATAAGCTTAAACTAACTAAAACAAAAAATATTGAAAATATTTAAAGCTGCAACAAAAGCAAAAACTCACACAAAATTAAAAATCTATTCAAGCTACCAAAAAAAACAACAAAAACAAAAAAATTTTAGTCAAATTTCTAGCCTCTAAAACAAAAAATTGAATTGCATAACGAAATCGATCTTAAAACATTAATTGTAAATCTTGAAACGTCGCTACACATCATGTATTTAACAATAGTCGTACACACAACCAAACAAAATTATACACAAATAAATTTTTAAAAATCTGTTTAAATTCCTCTATTTTAAACAAAAATCATATACATAAATGTCAAATAAAAAACTTGTTATTCAGTTTTTAATCACACACAAATTATGTTATAAATTTTAAACAATCTAGTGAATTTTTTTTATAATTTTTTTTAATTGTAATTTACAAATGTTATAATTTGTCTGTAAATGAATTTATTTTTAACTGTAATTTATTGTAAATTTTATTTAGTTCAATTATTTTTTAATAAACACAAATTTTTATTAAGTTGTACATAATTTATATTTAAAAAAAACAACAACATAATTGTTTATTTATTTAACTATAAGTCACAAAGAAATCAATATAAAAACATTTAAAACATTTTTTTAATTGATTTATTATTGAACTCACAAGCCACTATAATAAATTGATTAAAAGGAAAAAATATAAAAAAAAGATTTGAGAAAAAGAAATAATTTCCAAATAAAATAAATATCATCTCATGATTGAAATTAAAGCATAAAATTTGTTTCTTTTTATCCTTGGAATTGTGCCAAATTGTCTTAAGTTGTCAATAACTAATTTATTTTACTCAGGTTACCAGTTTAAAAACTGACCCGAGGTTTCTATTGCAAAGAACAGAAATAGTTAAATAGGGAAATATGTGATATTTGAATTCCAATCCTTATTAAGAAACCCCATCCAAGGCTCAAAATTAAATACATACTTCGTTGTCAGTCAAGTGAAAGGGAATTATAGGCTGACTTCCAAAACGTCAGTTGCATTGTGTACGAACAAAGTATAGTGTTTCATAACGCCCCGGAACAATACATTGGCAATGCATACTATTTCAAAACGTCATCGACAAGTATTAGAAACGCAGCGAAATGTCAATCAGCGCATCAGTTTTAAAGTTGATGATTGGTGAAATTATTAGCTAAAACTACACAAACAGCTGACTTAGTAACAACAATATTTTGCATCTTCTATACTTTAGAACGTGAAAATAAACAAAGCATCGTTGCAATGTTTTGAAACTTTACATGTGTACAATATTGAAATACCGCAGTGAAATTGTGTTTAAACTTTGGAAGTCAGCCCTATTGATGACTACCTACAGCTCATAGCTCATCATGGAATATAATTCCAAACTATTTCTGCCTTAGACTCTGTACTTCTCTCCAATTGCGTAGTAATCTAGTTGGGGGGTTCTACATCAATGCCCAGGCCTAAAAATTGGGCTAATTCAATTGGATGGCTCCATAAATCAATTGGACAGAGTGAAATAGGGTTGGCTGAGCAGTTGAATATGTGGTGGGTGTCATGAGGACTCTGACCACATGCAGGACATTCGTTGGGTACGGAATGGTTTATACGTGACCAGTAGGCATTGACTCAAATCGCTCCATATCGATCTTAGTTGTACCAGAATTACTCGTGTTTTCCTCGGAAGGTTTTCTTCCGTGTCTGCTATGGGCGGTGGGCGATCTCCTAGTACGACATTCATCCTACGACCGCGGAATTTATGGCGTCTCTGTGAATGCCGTTCAAAGCTGACGTATACAAGGACTGATCCAATGGATCCTGCACATATCTGCATACAGCGTTGCCAATTTAGCGCTTTTGGCGCTAGATTTAGCGCCTTTTAACACTCCAAAAGTCGCATTTTTTCCTCTTAGCGCTTTTTTGGAAAAAGGCGCTAAATTAGCGCTTTTTTCAAGAAATGAAAAATCTTTTTAATAACATGAAATTATTCTAGTTTAACAATAAAGATAAAACAGAATAATTTTAGATAGTACTCTGCTCAATAACAGCTTTTTATTGATTAGAAAATTCTATAAAAAAATCACAACAAGGCAAGTTTTTCACGTCAAAAAAGGGAAAAGTTGTAAATTAACTTAATTTTAGTTAGGTTAACTTGAACTTAAAATTAAAATTGCGTGATAGCAATTAGTCATTGAATAAGAAAATCGAACATATTTGTATTAACCTTAATTTTTTAAATTTCGTTCCCAAATCAAAATTCCAATTAATAAACAATTTTAGCTAAATACTATATTTTTTAGTGACTGTGTAAAATATATAATTTTAGCGCTTTTTAGTGCGTTTTAAGTGAATGGACGGCGCGTTTTAGTATAAAATAGTTGACAACACTGTCTGCATATGTTTTCCTCGTATATACGAAGATCTTTCCTGACATGCCTCGGGGCAATATCCAACTGTGTGATGTTAAAGCTTGGATGACTCCTCCGATGACATCCCAGGAGAAACTGTTTAGTCAACATGACATTGAGTTCCTTGACTGGGAGGAACTTCGTTTCATCGTGCAGGTGATGTTCCGAGGTAATTTGTAGGCAGACCGTTACAGTCCTTAGGGCAGCATTTTGGCAGCTTTGATTGTTTCTCCACTGGGTATCACTGAGCGAAAGTGAGCACACTGCAGCAGCATAATTAACCACTGACCGACCAATTGTTTTATATGTCCACACCTTGTGGTGGTGCCGGGAACTTAGAGAGGTAGAAGTTAAACAAAAGTGGCGATAGAACTCCACCTTGAGGTACGCCTTGATTAACTCTACGGGGTTTGAAGCGTCTGTCTCTAAACTCTACGAACGAATGACGGCTACTGAGATAATTTATGATCTATCTCTTCGTGTTGTTGGGCATTATGGATTGCAGGATATTCTCGAAGAGTGTGGTGTGACTGACAGTGTCGAAGGCCTTCGACAGGTTAAGAGTCACTAGGACCGTTCTTTCACAAAGCCTCTGCTGATTTAAGCCTTGTGAGATCTGAGTGGCAATGGCGGTTAATGCAGTGGTGGTGCTGTTCATTTTGCGTAATCCATGCTGGTGACGAGCTGTTGTTAGATGGCTGGACAGCTGGGGAAGGAGACGCGCCTCGAAAGTCTTCGTGACTGGCGATGGGAGGGATATCGGTCTGTATGATTGTCCTTCCGTCGTGTCTTTCCCAGGTTTCAAAATGGGAATGACTTTACACTTTTCCCAGGCTTCGGGTATTACGAGGCTGTTCACTGACTTGTTGAAAACCATAGTCAGGTACTCAACTCCCTGCTCGCCAAGGTGTTTTAACATCAGCATGAATATTCCATGATCGGTTATCATTCCTGCTAGAATCATTTTACTTTTATTGTCTACTTAGTTGGTTTAACATCAAAGTTTGAACACATGGCCTTGGACAGAATGGTTGGTGGGATCCCAGAATTGTTCGGATATCACTTCTATTAAAGATCAGATCTGACTTGCTTCTTGTGATTGCGACATATATACCTAATTGCGTATAAGTCGAAGTGCTTTACCTGAACACCTGTGGTGTCGGCCTTATTTCTCGCTGGTAGTTTTAAAAACACAGGATTAGCTTGTTAAATGAATCACCACCACTCGTTGTGCTTCTTACACCCCGATGGCAATTTTGTACAAGGTTCTGCCGGTCCAATAACCGGCACAAGACAAAGTCCGAAACTCTGCTCTTTAGACTACCAGTTACCGCGGTACAAAATTATAAGGCTCCTTGGTTTGACCCATTAGTTTCAAGAAAAGGACCCGATCATTCCAAGGAAAGGCCGAGGATACCATCAGTTTATAGTCCTGGCAGACTAGAGGTATTGGTAGCACCTCTTTTCCCCCTAATTACAATAACACCAAGAAAATTACCTTTAAACAGAAAAAAATCATCATAGTAAGCAAATAAAGCAAATAAAAATGATCTTGAACGACGAGAACCATTTCTAGATGAAATTGTCGATTTATACATGGAGTCATGGACAATGTGCGTTAAACAGGATGATGTATACAACGTATACAAAGTATACAACGCTTGTAATGTACTTCAAAATTGAAATCATATTTAAAATTTTCCGAATTACGGGCACCCTACTGACTTAAATGGCAGCTTTTGTTTGAAAACAAAATTTGTTTAATCAAAGTAAAAAATTTTTAGTCGTTTCATTTTTGTGTTTGTTAAATGTCCAAGCTTATTAAATTTTCCAAAAAAAAAATAAATCTTTAGAGAATTAACTCAAATAAGAAATTCAGTTCTAATAACAAACTATATTTGTTGGCCGAGGAGGTGCTTCGATTATAAAGAAGGTAAGAGAAAAAGAATTTTACTAAATGTTAGTTCGTTTTACATTTGTCGAAAATGCCGGGCCTGTATTTACATCAATTTACATCATCATATTGATGTAGAAAATATGTATACAAGTTTCGTTCGTTAAAATTTTTGCGACAATAAGCTTTGTGCAATGTTTTTATTAACGCTCATATTTATGTATATAAAACAACAGGTAATGCAGTTTAAGTAGGTACAACAGTTTAACAACACCATGATTTTTTGAATTATATAGAGTTGCATACTTTAGGGATGAAAAATCTCAAAAAGCTGAAGGTACACAGCGCAATTTAAGGCTGAAAATTGAATCATGGAATTTGTGGTGAATTTTCTTATTTACTACGATTTTTATATTCTTTTTTGTTTTTTTCTTCCTCTTTGTTGCTGTTGTTGAGAGTTTGTTCACTATATAATGATTTCATTATTTATTTATTTTTAATGTCAATTCACACGATATAACATAATTGCTAATTCAACCGCAATTATCAACCGAAGTCACATATTCAGCTGTAGCTATAGTTCTATAAATAGATTTTCGAACAATCGACTTTTTGTCGAAAAAGTCAAAGTTTTTATTATTCGAAAATAATCATAAGTTTTTCGCCATATTTTGTGTAATTTGTTGAACACTTTCACAAAATTTATGAAAAATTTCGAACATTGAAATTTGGCCGGCGTTTCCTACATTCTACCATAAAAGTGATTAATAATTATTTACGCGCTTAAAACATGATTGGAAATTATATATGAATGAAAAAACATTAACAAAATGTATAGCAATGATAAATTGATCATCCTGGTGTTTAAAATGCGATAGTTTTCGTAATTATGTTGTGATGTTATTTCAAGCATTTGGAAGATCTTAACTTGTTTCATATGCAATTGTTTTTGTTTGTAATGGAATAACAATAATTATACATAAAAATGGCTCACAAATGATTAGTACTTCTAATCAAAAATGAATCGAAACTGATTAGAAATAGGTGTTATATAAAGTAGAGTTTTTGCAAAGGAAATTGAAATTACATTATCGTTTAGTTATAATTATAAAAATTTTTCTACGGAATATAGCGAATTCGGGATTTAACGAAGATTTTTCCATTTCCAATTTTTTTCCATTGAGTACCTTAAATTACGAACAGTTAAGTAAATTTTTAACACGAAAACATTCAGAATTTTACAAATGGGAATAAAATCCATTTATCTAACTTTAATACATTTTTTTTTTTTCTTGAAATATTTAATTTTAGTTTGTTTCAAATCTATCAATCTATATGAACGCATTAAAACGGATTTAAAAAATATACTTCCATAAAAATTACTTAGAAAAGATTCAAAAAATCTTAAATAAGATTCGAACGATCATTAATAACCCAAAAAAGATTAAAAAATGTGTCAGAACTGTTCAGAAGAGGGGCTCATAAAAGACTTTTTTAGGAGTTTCTTCCGACGAAAGTATCATTTATGATCAGAAAATTACCGCATGTTTAACCTTTTTAATCATGCAGCAGAGTCATAAATGACTCGAATGTGATCAAAAATATTAATAAATAAAGATATCATTTTATAATCCATTAAAATTCTCAAATAAAAAAGTAACACACAAAACTAACAGCAGGAGAGCATTTTTCGATTATCTTCGTAGCATTACTGCAAAAATCCTTTCAGAAATATTGTTGTCATGAAGGTTTTTCTATTGCATAGATTTGAACCCCAATTTTTCACCATTTAAAAATGTTAAATTTTTATAAAAAATATTATACATATTTAATCAAATTCATATTTTAGATTCTAAAATTCCAATTTTTAATCACTCGATATTCGATTTTATTTAAAACCGTTGAAAAATTTAAAAACACAACTGAATACTTAGCCGGCTCACGAACGTTTTTAAGCCGCCGCCAAAAATTTTAGTGCCAGGCGCCGTCGTTAATGTTTGTCGCAGCAGGTTTCAGTCAGCTACAAACACTTTGTAGGGTTTGTAGTAGGGTTCTATAGTTGAAACGAAAAGTCGACTTTTCGACTTTTTGCATTTAGTTAAAAGTCGACTTTTCGACCTTTCGACTTTTTCCATTTTATGAAAAGTCGATTTTTCGACTTTTCGACCTTTTTCATTTATTTAAAAGTCGACTTTTAGTATTTTATAAATGGTCGACTTTTCGACTTTTTCCGACTTTTCGACTTTTTCCGACTTTTTTCGACTTTTTTGACTTTTCGACTTTTTCCGACTTTTTTCGACTTTTCGACTTTTTTGACTTTTCTACTTTTTCCGACTTTTTTCGACTTTTCGACTTTTTCCGACTTTTCGATTTTTTACGACTTTTTGACTATTTTCGACTTTTTTTCGACTTTTTTCGACTATTTTTTTTACTTTTTTCGAGTTTTTCCAACTATTTTAGAGTTTTTGACCTCTTTTCTACTTTTTTAAAATTTTCGACTATTTTCGACTTTTCGACTTTTTCCGACTTTTCGACTTTTTTCGACTTATCGACTTTTTTCGACTTTTCGACTTTTTTCGACTTTCCGACTTTTTTCGACTTTTATTTACAAAGTCGACTTTTCGACTTTTTCATAGACGATAGTCGAGTTATCGACTTTTTTGGAACAAAATAGTCGACTTCGACTTTTCGACTTTTTTCGACAAAAAGTCGATTGTTCGATTATTCGAAAGTCGATTTATAGAACCCTAGTTTGTAGCAAACACGATGTACGAAAAATACATTGCTGTTTGACAAACCAAAGTTTCCTAGGTCGTCAAACCAATGTATTTAAATGGGACATCAAACAAAATCTGTTTGAAGGAAAAATTCTGCAATTTTTTCGCGCCAATTTTTGCAAATTCTTTATTTGATTTTCTGCCATTATTTTACACACATTTTGAGTTTGTAACAAACGTAGGTGTTCAGTTTGGAAATTGTTTGAATTTTTTTCAAAAGTTATAAAATATATATAATTTTGGTTTTGGAAATAACATAATTGTTTATTGAAAAAGTATTTAAGTGTAAATACTAAAAATATTGATTGATTTGGCCTGTTTGTGAGATCTAGAAGATTAAAAAAATGTAAGTAATGATGCTAATTAATTATTTATTTGTCTCTAAAGAACGTCTTTCTTTTTAAGAAAGAGGAGGCATCATGATGGTCTCCTGGAAGAATGACCACAAGAGAGTGGCAATTGTATACCTCCCTAGTCACCTAGGCGGGTGGTGGTCGGTCGGCTAGTGGTGACATGGTATATTATCACCTAGAGGCAATGGACGGACGCTAATTGCCGTATCCAGAGGTTACCACAAGGATACATACTTATTATTATATCATTGATGTCAGCAGAATCACTACCATATACCCATAATAGAGCGTGATGTCTATCTAGTGTGTTCAGTGAAGCTCTTGTTGTCTCCAAACACTATGGTGGCCGAATATTTACAAGAAACAATTGTTAAGCCGCCTTTTATACAAATAAAAGAGAATGTCTTCATGGACCTAGAGGATATAACCTGGGCCAGGTTACCTGGCTAGCTTGTCGTCTTATATACATATGTATGTCGATATTGTTTGGGGCATTGTGGGCTTTATGTCGACTTTAGATCCCTTATAGTTGTCACACTATACCAAATAAGCATTCTTGCTGGAATTAATGTTTAAAACAAGTTTAATTCCAGTCAAACATTCAAATTTCAAGTGTTGAAATACACTTTCATTACACTTTAATTCAATAGCATTCTCCAGTGAAAACGAAACTTGAATTCAAGTCGAACATTATAATGTTCTTACAGTATAATTCAATGCACGAAATCTATATACATACGTATATAAAATTCTAACGTTACTGACTGATTCATCATCGTAGAGCCTAAACGGTTGAAGCTAAATAGCTGAAATTTGGGCAGGAGGTTGGTCTCCCACCAAATGTATCTAATAATTTTTGGAAATTCGAATTTTTTGGGGTTAAAAAAAGGTAAAAACGTAAATTCGGTAACCTCAAATCTCCTAAACTAGAAAAGTTACAAAAACAGTTAAAGCTTATCGTCGTTTTGGGGAATAAACGGGTAAAAACTGTAATTTGGTACTTCTTTTGCACCCCATGTATCTTTTAAACCAGAGAACATTAAAAAATAATTTTTGAATCCTTCATAACTTGACGAACAAATAAAAATATGAATTTAGTACTTTTTGGATATTCGGACGTTTAAGGGGTGAAAATTGTACCTATTTTTGGTACTTTTTTATAAAACATTGTTTTTGGTTTATTAACTTATACATATGAATACATAATAACGGGCTCCCAATACGATGTTGCAACTTTTTGGAACAGAATTTTTATTTAGTTAATGAGGAGGAAAAAAGTACCAAAAGGGGTAAAAACGGGAAATTTGATTTTATTCAAGAAACACTAAATATGCTAATGGGGTGTTATTTGGAACACCGGTACCAAGTGATATTTTTTGATACTTTTTCATTCTCCAACTGGTACTTTTTGAGTTTTCTATGATATTGAAATCGAAACATGAAATTAATAATTAAGGGACTTTTCGGAACTTTTTCGTTCTACAAAGGTATTTTTTGAGTTTTCTATAAAATTTAACCTAGAAACATGAAATTAAGCAAGTAGAGTCTGGAGTAAATGAGAATCTATAAAATGGGACTTATTGGTACTTTATCGTACTTCGACTGGTACTTTTTTGACTTAGAACTTAGAAACATGTAATTAAGCACTTGAGAATCTATAAAAGTGGACTTTTTGGTACTTTTCGTTCTTCAAAAGGAACTTTTTGAATTTTCTATTAAATTGAACATAGAAACATGAAATTATGCATGTATAGCCCGAAGTAAATGAGAATCTATAAAATGGCACTTTTTGGTAATTTTTCGTTCTTTGACTGGTACTTTTTGAGCTTGCTACAAAATTTGAACCTCGAAAAATTAAATTAAGCACTTAGAGCCTGGAGTAAATGAGAATCTATAAAAGGGGAACTATATCGTACTTTGACTGGTACTTTTTGAGTTTTCCATAAAATTAAACCTAGAAACATAAAAATAAATATCTAGAGCCCGGAGTAAATTATAATCTATAAAAGGAGACTTTTTGGTACTTTTTCGTTCTTCGACTGGTACTTTTTGAATTTTTTATAATATTGAACCTAGAAACATGAAATTAGGAATGTACAGCCCGGATTAAGTGATAACATATAAAAGGGGACTTTTTGGTACTTTTTCGTTCTTCGACTGGTACTTTTTGAATTTTCTATAATATTGAACCTATAGACATGAAATTAAACCTGTAGGGCATGGAGTAAGTGAGAACATATAAAACGGGACTTTTTGGTACTTTTTCGTTCTTCAACTGGAACTATTTGAATTTTCTATTATAATGAACCTAAAAACATAAAACTAAGCATTCAGGGACTTGAGTGAATGAAAATTTAAACTGGAGTATTTCTGCTAATTTTTCGTTCTTTAACTGGTACTTTTTGAATTTTCTAAAATATTGAATATATAAACATAAAATTAAACACGCAGTATCCTAATTGAACGAAAATTTATCTCGCTTACGTCCATTTTGCAAAAAGGGCTCGATATCAATCGAAATCTCTATAGGCCATAATTGACCCTGCCCCCTTCAATAATTGATTTTAACGTTTTCTACGTACTTATAATAATAATACCATAATAAAACAATTTTTGTTGGAACGAAAATATGTAATGTAAATATGTATATGAAATCATCTTCAGAAAATGACTTAAACGCACATAAATGGCTTTCAAATGTCGATGTCGACGAAAAAAACATTTTTAGGAACCGAAACCTACATTTATGAAAAATAAAATTATGAGGATCGGTCCGCCAATATAACCCTCTTACAGAAAATCAGTTTATAGCTAATACATCATTCCAAAAGTTATCATTATGATAGAATTATGGTAGAATTAAAAAAAATACTTTAAATTATAGAGAACTTTGTCCATAATTGACCCATATGGTCAATTGACCCATATGGTCAGTCCCTAATCCGAAAATTACGGTGACGTTCTTATTATTCTAATGATCAAAGTCCATATACATATATGTATATGACCACTTCCGAAATTTGTTTTTTTACGACATATGATTTGCCGAATATAACTCTTACTTCTTACTTATTTTAATCATAAAGAAATTACCGCTAAAATAGGAATAGTTTGCCTTTAGAGTTGCGAGTTTTCATACACTCTAATAATGTTTTCAGAGTGAAACTTTTGGAATATTTTTCAATCTCTTTGTGATCCCTTTAAATGATGTTGTTCTGGAAGAACTTTAACATCCATGTAAACATTTTAGGTAATAAATTGGGGGACTACCAATGAGGGGAGCGGAACCTCTCATATGAATTAAATACAAAAATTCGTTTATCTGGGAAACTAATAGAACTAAATTCTTCAAATTTTGCACGAAGAACTTTAATATTCATCTGAACATTTTGGAGAAAAAAGGGCGGACTTTCATCTGGGGGGCTTAGAGCTCCCATATGAATTAAATATTAGAGCTAGAATCTTCAAATTTTACTGAAGAACATTTAGAGAATACGGGCGGACTTTCAATGGGGGCTTGGCACTTCCCATATGAACTAAATATAAAATTTTGTATATCTGGGAAACTATTAGATTATTCAAATTTTTCATAGATTAAATTAAAATCTTAATTAACGTTCGGAATAATTGGCGAAATTGCAATAATTTGCGTGGAATCTCCCATATCTAACAAATTGTATATCTGGAAAACCATTGTAGTTAGAATCATCAAAATCGTTAAGGGTTTCTTATTTATATTGCTTTTAGGGTAGCACAGCACACTGGGTATATAGCTAGTAAATAAACAAATAAAATATCTTTTTAAATTTTTTAGAAACTGATTTTCTGCAAGATGTTTTATATGGAGGATAGGGTTAAATATCGGCAGATCCTCGTAAAACTTGAAGAAGGATTTGTTTTTAATTTTTAAGATTTTTTTTCATCCCTGCATAATTTCTCACACAACTTTTTAGCTTGCTCTGTTTTGTTGTTATAAACAATATATTTGCTTCCAAAATCCCACTTTCTGATCTCTCGGATTCCGTTTTTATTTAAAACCGTTGAAAATTTTAAAAACACAACTGAATACTTAGCCGGCTTACAGCCGTTTTTAAGCCGCCGCCAAAAATTTTAGTGCCAGGCGCCGTCGTTAATGTTTGTCGCAGCAGGGTTCAGTCAGTTGGAGTCATTTTGCGAGTGAGGTTCGTGTGTTTTTGCGTATTTTTCTTATTGTTATTGCATCTCGTATGTGTGTATTCTCTTGTTTAAATTCGATTTTAGCCTTGTGCAGTTTTTTATTAACAAACAATCAACAAATATAAATAAACTATTTAACTTTTTTTGTGCGGTGTGTAAATAAACCAAAGTAAGAATAAATAATTTCTTAAAGAAGAAGTTGCAAAAATTCATAAAACAAACACTGGCATTGACTGTTAAAATTGAAAAAGAACAAACAACAAGAACAGCAAAAGAATTTTAACCAATATGTTTGTATAAATGTGTGTGCAACGAGTAGAGTGGTGGTGGTAGAAGAAACAAAACAAAAAATATTGCAAAAAAGAATTCTTATAGAGCAAAAAAAAAATTGTTAAAACAGCAAGTGCAAGTGTAAAGAAATAATAAATAAATTGCAATAAAAACAAAAACATGTTAAAAATACAAAAAAAAACTCCAATATTGTTTTCCTGTAGTGAAGAGAAATAAAAACAAACTAAAAAAAATAACTGTAATCACGTTGTGCTTTTTTTTGTTTATTTTTAATTATAAATTTTATAAATAGCAATACGGGAAACAATAAAAATAAAAAAACAAACAATTAAACTGCCAACAACAATTTCAATAACACACATATTGTGCTTTTTGTTGTGTTCTAACAATTTTTTTAAGCAACAATTAAAACAAAAACTATTGAAAAACGTTTTTCTCCTTTTAATTATGATGTGGTTATTTGTGTTGCTTTGTGGTTGTTGTTGTTCTTATTGTTGTTTAGACGTTGACAACAAGCACCCAAGAACTGTAACAACAACAAAAGAATTGCTAACCAATGAAAGATTTTTTCTTTTTGTTCTTTTTCAACGAAGATTTTTAGGGTTTTTTTAATTGTCAGGGTTAGGAAATCAACTAAAATACCAAATGTTTGCAAAAATTTAGATATTTAAAATGGATTGAATTTCTCTAACTTCTTAACCATTGTTCCGAATCAACAGACTAATAAATGCTTTCATCTCGTTCAGACTATAGTGAAAACCAATAGGAAAACTACATTTTGTTAAAGTTTGTAAACAAAAATATCATTGTCCAAAAAAGTTTAACCCAAAGGGCAGAGTATGATTTTATAAAGAAATTTTACCTCGTGAGCGGCAAACTTCATATCAGGGTTTTGAGATATTTTAGTCTCAAGTTTAATGCCATATGCTTGGCATTATAAAAGCGTGACATCAATCTAAAAGTCGAATACCAGAAACTTAAGTACCTATACATTTATAAAGGAATAAGCAGAGCTAATTCCGATTCTGGCCTCATAATTTATCCATTTTCAAATTATCATGTCTTAAAGATTGAAAAGTCCCGAAAACTTTTTTATTTTAATAAATTTGTTATATCGTCTGAAAGTTCAGTCTATCAACTTTAAAATATCTTCTTACTTCGAGATATCTTAACTCCAAAAAAATATATGTATATTGCCTGCGTTAAACGGCAGAAATTTTCAACGGCCGATAACTCAGTAAATACAATAGATTTTTAAAAAATACAAAAAGTATTTTTATGGGAAAAATTATGAAACTGTGACATACAAGATTTTTGTCAAATAAAGACGAATTGTTGTTAAACATTTACTTTTTGCTAATTTATGGTAGTTACATATTTTAGGTAAAATATCTCGAAGAAGAAAGAAGATATTACTGAAATTAATATTTTATTTTGAAGTTGACAGCTTGGACTTTTAGAGGGCACAATAAAAAGACAACGATGTCTTGTCTTTGTGCTATAACAAAGTCTTAAAAATTACGAAAAATGGGTTTTCTTTATGTGATGGAGAATTATGTGGCCAGATTGGTATTGTTGTTGTTGTAGCAGTTGACAATCCTTGGTCGTTGTTCGTTGAACTCCGAGTCAATCCGGTGCGAAGAATCGAATGACGTGGGAACGTTTTGCCAGATGGGGATTCAGTGATTCTGGTTTATGAGTAAAAACCTAAATTCAAAGCTCATTTTTATCATTTAACAGGAATTTAACATTCCCAAGGAATTAAATCAAATCCTTTTTAATGGAATTTCATTGAATAAAATTTCAGGGCAAGCGTTTAAGAAATTTACAATACTTTAAACGCTAATTAACACAGTGAAAAGTGAATTATTTCATCCGAAATTTTCGATTAAACATATTAAACAAAATACCTAATAGAGTAAATTATACTCTATTATTTTGAGATATTTCTTTGCATCATACTTCAATCTATTATTTGTTTTATTGATGATTGATTTTCTAACCCTGATACTTTCATGCTAGAGAGATTTTTTCTTATTTTATATTAAACTAAATGAAGGACCAATTCTTATATGAAACTGAACTGTTAGACATTTTCCAATAGGAATTTTTAAAAATTAGCCTTATTTCTGATAAGAATTCTACCGTCTGTACTCAAAGTCATAAAAAATAGTAATTCTTAAACAACTTTTTCAACCTTTTTTATGTATATTTTTAAACAATCATATTTACAATTACGAATACATACATAATTTATGCATTATTTAACAAGTTTTACTTTTATTGATTATTGTTGTTAGTTTAATTAAAGAAAAATATTCAAAATATATTCAATAGAATAATCAGCAAATAAAATAAAACAAAGGAAAAACAAGTAGAACATTATCAGCAACAAATAAATGAACAAAATTTAAATAACAAATTACAATAAACTTTAAGTTACAATAAAATACAAATAAAGCAGCAAATACAAATTATTTTCACAAGCATTAAAAAAATGTATTATCGTTAAAACTACAACTACAGTTTTTTAAAAGTGAGCAGCAAAATAAGGGTAAGTTAATGAATATGTTAAAAAACAACAAAAAAGTGAATTTAAAATTCAAATGTTTTCTATCTTGAACAGGGTGGTAACGTAAGCAACACAAGTAAATGTTAATTTTCAAAAGTTTCCCTTTTTACCTACAAGTTTTTTTCTTCATCTTAATTATTCCATTTTTATTTTAATTTTCCCTTTTCACGTTTGTTTTTGTTTTCTTCCTTAAATCGACTTCCTTTTATGCTGCTTCCTTTTGTGTGTATACAGCAACCAGTGTTGCCAGTTTGTTATTTTATATGCTTAGCAACATCCTTGTTGTTAATACATATTACCATTTAAAACATTTGTTTTTGTTGTTACCACATTTGCTGTTATTGTTGATGATGATGTTAATATTGACGATAATGAAGTTTATGTTGCCTAATCATTTAGTAGTGAGTGTAACCTTATCGATTATTCACAGTTATTTCCTTAACCGGCATTTTATTCCATCATCTCTTTGTTTACATTTCTGTAACTCTCCCTCCAGCTCCCTTTCCTGTGATTTTGTACTATATAAGAGAATGCTATTTTATATTGTGTTGCGTTTATAGGCGTATTTGTAGGTATTTGAATTTTATTTGTTAATAGATGTCATAGGCCAGATATTAAAATAAATTGATTATTTTTTGTTGTAAGTTAACGACATTTTTTGCATTTAAATTTTGTTTGTCTTTAATTTATTATTGTTATTTTTTTATATTGTTTTACACCAAAATTTGTGTTTATTTTATCGATTTATACTCATACCAATTTATTTATTATTAATTGTTTATTTTTTGCAAAAAAATAGGTATACTAAATACAGGCAACCATTGTTTATAATAAATAAACAATTGTTCGTTCTTTAAAGGAAGATGAGAGTTAAGTTATTGAATTTGTTCAATATTCAAATTTATTTTCTAGGAAATTTGTATATTTCTTTGAAACTATGTGATGATAAAATTGAACTTGAAGCGTTTTTTGCGTGCTTTTGAAATTGTAATATTCGATGTGGGGTTGCCAATTGTACCTATACCCTTTACACCTTGATCAAAATAGCTATTTATTTCAAAACATTGAAATCAATCAAGATTTTGAAAAGTTCAGAGTTTCGCAATTATTAATGAAAAATAAAAATATGTCGATACCTTTATCAACATTTTGAAACACATTTTGGTAAAATAGCAGGACTATTTCGTATATACTCTAGTCTATATTCTAGTCTGTAGTCTAGTCTATAGTCTAGTCTATAGTCTAGTCTAGTCTATAGTCTAGTCTATAGTCTAGTCTATAGTCTAGTCTAGTCTATAGTCTAGTCTATAGTCTAGTCTATAGTCTAGTCTATAGTCTAGTCTATAGTCTAGTCTATAGTCTAGTCTATAGTCTAGTCTATAGTCTAGTCTATAGTCTAGTCTATAGTCTAGTCTATAGTCTAGTCTATAGTCTAGTCTATAGTCTAGTCTATAGTCTAGTCTATAGTCTAGTCTATAGTCTAGTCTATAGTCTAGTCTATAGTCTAGTCTATAGTCTAGTCTATAGTCTAGTCTAGTCTAGTCTATTAGTCTATAGTCTAGTCTATAGTCTAGTCTATAGTCTAGTCTATAGTCTAGTCTATAGTCTAGTCTATAGTCTAGTCTATAGTCTAGTCTATAGTCTAGTCTATAGTCTAGTCTATAGTCTAGTCTATAGTCTAGTCTATAGTCTAGTCTAGTCTATAGTCTAGTCTATAGTCTAGTCTATAGTCTAGTCTATAGTCTAGTCTATAGTCTAGTCTATAGTCTAGTCTATAGTCTAGTCTATAGTCTAGTCTATAGTCTAGTCTATAGTCTAGTCTATAGTCTAGTCTATAGTCTAGTCTATAGTCTAGTCTATAGTCTAGTCTAGTCTAGTCTATAGTCTAGTCTATAGTCTAGTCTATAGTCTAGTCTATAGTCTAGTCTAGTCTATAGTCTAGTCTATAGTCTAGTCTATAGTCTAGTCTATAGTCTAGTCTATAGTCTAGTCTATAGTCTAGTCTATAGTCTAGTCTATAGTCTAGTCTATAGTCTAGTCTATAGTCTAGTCTATAGTCTAGTCTATAGTCTAGTCTATAGTCTAGTCTATAGTCTAGTCTATAGTCTAGTCTATAGTCTAGTCTATAGTCTAGTCTATAGTCTAGTCTATAGTCTAGTCTATAGTCTAGTCTATAGTCTAGTCTATAGTCTAGTCTATAGTCTAGTCTATAGTCTAGTCTATAGTCTAGTCTATAGTCTAGTCTTCAATCTAGTCTACAGTCCAGTCTATAGTGTAAATTCTGTTATATTATCTTGCTACTTTGAGATATCTTTTTTCGTGCTGTCAATATTGAAAAATGTTTTTTTTTTTAAGTTTTAGGACATGATATCTCGAAAACTTGATGCGAATGAGAAATTCTGAGGACATATTCGGACTTAGCGTATCTCACTCTTTTAGGGGTAGGTTTACTTTGCCTAGGTGCCTTCATAGTGAGTGAAGATCAAAAGACAAAGAAACGAAACCACTGGAAGAAAACAGGAAAGAAAGCAAATATGTAGGAAGAAGAGATGAATGGAAACAGGTTTTTTCTCCCTATATCAGCTATTTCAACCTTAAGATTCTGTACTCTACGACAGTGTCAAATGACAATGGCCCTGATTGAGCAATGCCCCGTTATCATCCCTATCAGAATCCTTAGATTGAGTTTGTGCAGTCCTACAAGTATTTTGGTAGCCCTCACATCAAGCCCTACTATTCTAGGACTGGTTAATGATGTCACGGATTCCTTGATTGGGGCGTCCAATCAACATCTGACCTTCTTGAAATTATCAAATCTGGAAATTTGTTTTGCACAGAATTCATTGCGCATTCCAGTGATATCCATATCATCTATTATAAGTTAAAATTTAGTTGTTAATAATTACTATTGGATTTTCATTTGTCATTGAGAAATATTTCAGCAATAAATATGTGAATTATTTTGGAAATTGTTAGAAGTTTTAACAAGTTTTTTTATAAAACTTTTAAGTAAAATCTTAATTCAAGTTTGGCCCTTTTTGAAAAAAAAAAAACAACAATAAAATTGAAAACGTGCTGTTGTACTGTCAGTTTCCTTAATGTCTGTTACCTTAATTAAGAAAGAAATTAATAATTATTTCTTTATTCAACCATTCATCCATCCATCCATTGCATCCAAGCATCAAAGCATTTAATTGTAATTGAAACTTTTTTTCTTCTACGTCTCGAATAAAACTACGAATAAATACTTTTCGTTTACAAATGAATAAAAAGTGCACAGTTGCTTATTAGAGTTAATCGAACAGAAACAAAAAAAAACTATATAAAAAGGAAATAATAATGAAAATGTTGGATAAAAAAAACATTTAATTCATGAGCACTTTAATCGTCTATTGTTATTAAAACAAAAAAATTAACTATAAAAAAAAACTATAGAAATCGAACAAAAAAGCAACAGCGCACAGCCACAGAATAAACTATTGAATACACGTGTGTTAAAGAAAAAATTTATATAAATTTATTTTCTTACATCTACTGCGAACCAATTTATATTGAAATACTCATGCAACATGAAAAAATTCAAGCAACAAACAATAACAATTGTTAAAAATTGCAACATACTACAGCAACAACTACAATATACAAAACATACAGCTCTACAGTCATGGACATTTTGTCGGTAAATGAATAACTGCATGAATGAATGAATGAATAAATAAATAAAAATGTATGTTAACGTGTTATAAAATCTAATGCCTGGTTACAATACGGCTGCAACAACCTTATTATTTTATAATTTGTTTTTAATTTTAAAGTTACCAGGTTAAGTTAATAATTTCAATTTTAGATTGCCAATGATACAACAAATTGAGGGCCTATATTTGTAACTTTATTATGATTATTTATGTTCCAAACCTGATTTCCACTAGAGTGAGATGATTAAGGATCTTTGAATACTTGAAATATCTAACTTTCAGATTTCCATCTTGGTTTAATCGTCGTAATATCGGAAGATGTCATAGATTGTGTTGATGTTGAGCTATTTAGGTATATAAAAAGAACTTGATTAAACATGGATGCTATTTTGAACCGAAGATACATTCCGAACTTTAACAATTGTCAGGGGTCATATTGTCCATGCTAAATTCGGCTTTGCCTAATCAGCATGGAAACATATAGCGTCAAATAATACCTGCAAAACGATGACAATTCATATGAGATCAAAGAGCTTTTAATGCATTCCGAAAAAGTCACTAAATAGTGTGGATTTTGGGAACCATTAATATTTGCGAACAATATTGGTTAGGCGACTACCAAAAACGCCGGATTAATGTGCTATTGACACCGACGACATTTTGTTTTAACAGGGCGATGTTACGTGCCACACATCTCATGTTGCATTCGACATTTTGCACAAACGATTTAAGGGCATCGTCATCTCACATGAAGATTATGTGAACTGACTTCCTAGCTCTTTTCTTGTGGGGGTTTCTTAAACTGCAAGTCTATGCGAATAAGCCACGAACCACAGCGGTCCTCATAGACAACATAACATATGTCATCTGGTAAAATTGGCCTGATTTATGTCTGATTCATGGGAAATTTGGCATTTCGAATGACCTAGCCGACGGGGCCCCCGGGCATGTTTCCTTGATGATAGACCGCATCTTGGTGTATTGCAATCCGTGGGGAGAGGGGTGCTCCAATACCCCTAGTCTGCCGAGACTATAAACTAATGTTTACAATTCACTGCCAGGCCTAGTCCTTGCATGAATTGAAAAGAGGTCTAACTAGAGCACTACATAATCTGGTACTACGGGTGGCCAGTTGACTACAGGACTTGTCCTGGCTGGTCAGTTATTTGATGTTCCTTCGGGATCCACGTAGTGGCTGTGATTGAAACCTAAATCGCAGGAAGGGGGTGCTAGATTAAAAGATTGATACACAGTGAAATATACATTTTCGGGATACATTTCTGTTATCGCTCCCAGATGCTAGGAGCGGTACAAACTACAGAGCATGACTGGGGATTAATAAAATGTTGGATTTGAGCTGATAATGCAAAGACTGGGTATACGAAGTGGTGTTCTTCTGGTGCTTTTTGATGTTTACTTTGATTCGATAGAGCGGATGGAGTAATTGATGGATTTGATGTGCTAAATAATGGTTTAGCAAGATGGAGGCGGAGTTGTGTTGCAAGGTCGCCACTGCCCTTTCTTTGATTTATCGGCGATTTTCCTTCATGGTTGAGTGTGTTAGAGTTTACCCTAAAACATGCTCAACTTATCACAGTTGGTCTTTGTGGCCACTGAAGTAAGTCTTGTCTATTAAAATGATCCGTGTTTCGGATTATCAATTACGTCCCCTAGGTGCTGTTGTTGAATCAACAGAGCTATCTCAGTAGTGTGGTTGGACGACATATAAGGTTTTACCTACATATGTCGGGGTTAGATTGAGCTTGCTCATGACACCTGTTCTTCCTCAACGGGACTACTATGGCAAGAGATTAGATAGCTCGAGTACTTGAGCAAAGTGCGCGTAAAATGGACCGGCATCCATATACGTATACAACGACTCACCACAGGGGCGGTGGTGAGTCTATTTTTGCTCACCCTGTGGATGAAAAAGGCCACCGTGAGATAGGCCAACATGGCAGGTATTCACGTAAAGCACTTTGGCATTCGACCTAGCCGGACGATCATTTGCTTGAGTCCTTTCAAAATTTGTGACTAGAGGAAGAGCTGTACTTATTCATGATTCCAAAGTACCATTCGGATTTAATACAAAAGCTGCTCTAGTAGTTAAAAAATTATAGATTGCCGACTGTAAGATCCTTCGTCTTATTGTATTAGTTCTGTTTTACATTTGTATTATTAGCAGAAGTCAAAAAGTCATCTAGTAAAGTCGGCCTGATTTATGTCTGAATCATATGAAATTGGACATTTCAAATGATCGACCATCCGAAGACAGACGGTCATTAGCCCGAGGACTTTCATATGTTTGTAATAAGAGAGAAAGTTGCACTTGTTCATGATTCAGAAGTACTACTCGGATTTAGCTCAATATCTGCTCTAGTAGTTAGCAAATTGTAGATTGTAAAATCCTTCGTCTTCTTGTATTCGTAATTAGAATTCGTACTATTTTGCAATAATTCTGTTTTGCATTTGTATTATTAGCAGAACCCAAGATCTATTCGACTTGGTAGTTATTTAGAAGTTTATATTGTTAGTAGAGATCAAGATTCTTTTTGACTTCATGCAGTCAAACCGAGATTAAGAGCTTCAGAAATCTTCTTGACCTCATAGTAACTTAGCCCACAGCTTTGCATTTGTATGCTGAGATCGAGAACCTTCGAAGACGAAGATTAAATAGAGAATCTTACTCCTCCATAAATGCAAGGAAATGTAAAGTTTTATTTTTATCTTTTCCTCTTCTCGGTAGTATCGTTAGCGTATTTTTCCAACTAACAACTTTTTAAGTCATTGAAATTATCTGGTCACTCTAATTTTTTCCACTAATTTTACTATTTCAAATTTCAAATGTACATAGATTTCGAGCAAAGTTAAAAAATGTTTTGTTTGATTTTATATCTTTGTCTAATAATGATTTTATACAAAATGTTTGTTAATTACATACAATTTGCAGCATGATTGCATTTGTTTAATACAAATAATTGTTTAGTTATGTTTATTTTTCTGTTCCTCTCTACTACTTAAACGATTTCGAAAGTGATGGTGAAATCGAAATATAAAAAAAAAACATAAAAACTATAAAAAAATCGAATATATAATAAGTATCTATCTATTTGAATTGGTTAAAGGCGGAATAATTATTCATCAAAGGAGAGACAAAAAGAAGGCTTGTTGTGTAATTATTCTTTGTTTGCTGTAAAGAAAAGTGATTCATAAATTTCCATCCATTAAGTAGATCTTGAATTGAACATCTTTTGTTGTCTGTTTGCCAGTTCCCATCCTGTTTCAAAATACCAGCCACCAGCGACACACAAATGAATTGTAACATGCGATTTTGTGAAATATTAACGGTTTCTTTCCTTTTTTTGTTGTGTAAATGAAGTACAGAAAACTTATGACAGAATGCGTAAATCTTCCTTAGACAGACATATTGGTAACAAAGAAAATCCAGCAAGAAAAAAAAGTTTGTTAAAGTTTATCATTATTCCTTATGCATTGAAATATGCTTAACATCAAACACCACCTCCACATTTATTATTTTTAGTTTTTATTCTTTTATGAAGAAAATCAAACAAATCTTTATTTAATATGTACAATAAAGAAAATAACATGAAATGACTATTATGATGACAGCAATATACTGGCACGCCTCTTTCGCCTTCCATCATCTGTTAGTAAAATACAAAGATAGAAAATAAATAAATAGTCAGTGCGTCTGCCATGTTAAGAATGTGTGCAAAGTTGTGTAGTTTTAAGTTGTACCAAAGTTTATAAGAAAAAGTTTGTTGAAGGCAGAGTTCTAAAGGAATTATTGGACTTCTAGCTACACTTGTGTACATATATTTAAATCGCAGTAGGTACTGCATGTCTACTTATGTTCTTAATACAATATTTGTATAATGCTTAGTCTATCCTTGTTCTTTATAAATCTGCTTTCGTTGAAGTCCTCAATAACATAGAGCTGCCTTGCACTATTAGATATTGGGCCATTGAAAAATTTGAACACTGAAAGAAACCCTGGATCAGGAAGAAAAATGGTCTAGCAGATATTAGGTTAGGTTGGGTTGATAGGAGGATGTATCTACATCAAATCCAAAGAAATATATCTTTGCCACTAGGTGTTCGTGAGGGATATATCCGGAATAATATCACACCCAAGATATTTGGATCTAATTTCGGAGAAAGCCTGACAATGACAAAGAAAGTGCTCCAGAGTGTCATTGTCCTTTATAGGTGTGCCGTAATCCTGTGTGTCCACTCAGAATACGTACCATCATACTAACCTCAGATTTGTTTATTTTGAGGAGGCTTCTCGTTAGGCTCCCCCATAGGATCTTTGATGTTCTACAAACGGTTTCATTATTCCAAGAGGACTATTTGGTTTCTCTCACCCATAAATTTAATTCTGCCCTTGTTGCGTCAAGTGGTTTTGCGTTCGTCAGGTTAACTACCTCGAGCTCCCTTCCTTCGCACTTGCATTGCCGACTACTCCCGAGTGGCCTGGTACCCATATGATGTGAACCTTACCTCTGGGAGAGTATTCGGTTAGAGCAGACAAAATATCAAGGAAACTTTGAAACGCTGATCCCAGATAGAATAGCTTGGTCAAGCGGAACTTTAGAGGAACTGGCATTTCCTCTAAATCCATTGCTACACGGATGGCACTAAATTGTGAGACGAAGTGGTCCAGGGTTTTAATATTGAAGATCCAGAAACAGAAATATACCACCGTTTACCTAATCATAACACTAGCATCCAGACAGAAGTTCGATCAATAACGGAATGCATAAATCGGATATTTATCGACAGTCAGAAGGCAAATAGGGCGATATCAGATGATAAAGTTAAATCTAAAACCGTATTAGATTCTAAAAAAGCTCTAAACGAAAAAAGCTCTAGCAGATATTGATAACGCTGGTTGAAGTCGTATAAAATTCACAAAATTTCACACCAATTCGGTAAAAGGGACATGTTAAAACCCTGAAAACTATTCCCAATAGTGTTTTGTTCTGCACTTTCTAAAGTTATGGAAGTTCCATCTTGTCACCTAGAGACCAACAAGTTACTTAACGACCGCCAGTATGCTTTCGTGGAGGTCGTATTACGGAAGACCTTCTGGCCTTTCATTCGGAGAAATAGTGTCCATGCCTTCACCATTTTGGCGAAAGTAAAGTGATGGCTCTAGATAGTTTCAAGGCGTTCGATAGAGTGTGGCATGAAGCACTTATATAAAACATAATTGAGTTCAAGATTAATTCATCGGTACCGCAAGGGTATTTTTATAAATGACCTTCTGACTTCCAACTCTACTCTTTTGCCGCTGAAAGCAATATCTAACATTCTTATTCATTCAATTAGAGGACAAGCCCTCTAGAGATTGGGGCAATGCGGCATAATATAAATGAATCTCTCAATCACGACTTAATTACTACAATCTCTGAATAGGGTAGTGGTAATAGAGTCGATTTTAACGCCAGCAAGACTCAATGTAAATATTAAGGAATCGGAAACTCTTTATATTCTGGGCATGAAAATACAGCGTGATGTCAGCTGGACTAAACACATATTTCTAGGGTCGAAAGAAGCATTCAAGTGTCCCGGTTTTTTAAAAAGGTGTTAAGAGATATTTCACTCCATATGATAACCTTACTACTTATTTACACAACTTATATCAACTTATATAAGCACCGTTGCAACATGGGTTGTATTTCACTGTTCTATTCATACTACAATGAAGTAAGTTCCTCTGAAATTAGGAAAGTTTTTTCCGATACCCGTATATTTTTACGCAACACACTTCTTTCATCAAGAACACAACGATTTGGACCGATTTGGCATAACACCACTATGGAAATATACTCTTAAGTGGTATTCAAACAATAATGATAATTTTGTACCATGAGAAGGAAATCCTAAAAACAGTTCTGAACTTCGGCCTTCCAATTAAAGAACACATTAAAGGTGTCCCACGAAATGTTCTACTTTAAACGTCAGTGGACCACCTCGTACAATATTGCGACTGAAGCCTCTATAAAAACTTTAATGGGAGGATTTCTGGGAAAAGTTTATAAATACTGCGTATTATGCCGATATTTCAATGTTTAATGAAATTGAACAATATTTGAATAAATACGTATTTTTTAGTATTTAACGGTTGAAGTTTAGGCTCAATCCCAGAGATACAAGCCGATGCAGAATGATCGGCGGTGGCGACGCAACCATTTTAGGTCGGCGGCTTATAGAAAACATCGGCGGCGGCTAAATTGTCGGCTGAATTTAACTTTTTCTTCAGAAATTGACCTTATATGGACAGTTATAGTAGTTTTCACTATTTTAATATTAGCACAATATTGTGTGGCAACTCTTTTCAATTTGCCAAAAGAATTTAAAATAGTGGCAACTCCGTTCAAATTGGTGAAATTATTTTCTGAAATACATGTGCGATTCCAATCTTTATCAGCGGCTACGTTTAAGCCGGCTTAGCTTTTGAGCCGAAAGAAGTCGGCGGCGGCGCGTCTTGCAAAATATTACCGGCGGCCAGCCGCCGACGATTTGAGCCGTCTCGGCTTGTATCTCTGCTTAATCCTTTAAGTACTAAGTACTTCGAACTAAACTTCAAGGCATGTATTTTTAGAACTGATAAGTCTTTAAAAGATTAATAAAAAAAGAATTTGAGAAAAAATACTTAAGCGAAAATTTAAATTAGCCAACCTGTTCCACACCATAAATTTTCGTTAGATAAGTAAATAAATAAACTAAAACTGATTAAAAAAGTTGAAATAATTTTTAATTCCTTTCAATTTCTGGTCATTCGTGTACACATGGAAAGAGTTTGCAGAGCAAATATATAATTACATCAAATTGGTTTTATTTTTGTTTCTGTTCCGTTAATATTATGTATGTTTTTTTGATATGAATCAATTATGGAATTGACAAATAAATTTTATTTATACTTGTATTTTTATTTTATGGTTTTTGTTGTTAACTTAAAAAATATATATACACATATACTCAAACCGCACACTCGAGTTTATTGACCTCTCGTGCTGCAAAATTTAACGAAACAAAAATAAAATTTAAAACAATTAAAAAAATTTCATTCAATTTTGCCGCCTCGTTGACATTATTAAATGTTGTTGTATATCTTATTGTGTTTGTTTGTTTGTTTTGTTAATTATCACTTTGGGAAAACTGTTGTAATTAAAAATGATTTTTTGTTTTTGTTAATTTTTCATGACAATTGGGGAAGACTTAAGCGAAGCTTTGTAAGCAGCGTATATTTTTACAAATCTGTTCAAGAAAACATTAAACATTTTTACTGGAAGACTCCTCAAGGGATTTAAAATTTAAAGTTGAGGGGTTTTTATAATTACAATAAAAAACTTGTAAGTTAGTAATGAAATGATCTTAATTTATGGAATTCCTTATATGTAAGTGCTCTATCAAGGTTGAGAAACTAGACCTTAGGTAATCAGTTAGTAGATGTACATTAGATGTGTGTTAAATCAGATTCAAAGAAATCGACTAGGTCACTATCGGTCCTGTTGTGCCATTACCATAGTCTCTCAAATGTATCCTGGATGTAGTTTATTTAAATTTTCCAATCACTATTACTGAGAGATGTAATTTTTGAAATCTGTTCCAACAACGAATTGATGACAATCACAAAGAAAGTTTTCCGGAGTTTCATCGATTGCTCAATATTTGTCTCAATTTTGTGTAGTTGTGCCCGTAATCCTTTATATCCACTCAGAATACCATCATACTAATATTGGACCCAGCCGTTCGTTATTCAAAGTGGCTGCATTCGGTTCTCTTATCCATGTTTTTAATTCAGGCCTCGTTTTGAACGCTTCGAACGGTTTTGCATTCTACAAGTTAACTTCCTCGAGTTCCATTCTCTTTATTATTCCCAAGTAGCCTGGTAACCATACGAAAACTTCTCTCTGAAAGAGTATTCGATTAAGACTATCTCACAGTCCAATAAGATCTTAGATTTAACATTATCCACTAATATCGCCCTAATCTGTCAGTGTTTTAAACTTAAGTTTAGGCGAACAGGCTACAGCACCGCACATATGGGTTCTAGTGGTCCCTCTGTGATACCTGAAAATATATTAAGAGAATAGGGAAAAGCAGACAAGTTGAGCTACAGCAGAAATGTGTACTGAATGTGTATGGATGAAATAAGAATGATAACAGTAGTTGAAAGGTGTTATAAGATGTAAAAGTAAAAAGAGAGATAAAGAGAGTCCGAAGACTAACGCAGACACCATTGTTTTACAATCATGTGTTAGGGCCTGAGCTTGCCTGATGTCAGATACATAGCTCTGACACTTCAAAGAATCGAGTGAATGTCCTCTAATGCGGAACAGTTAATAGCGGTACATTAATATTGGTTCAAAGAAGGGCTAATAGTAGGCTCCATCACACTAAATCAACAAAGTCATTTAGTGCAACGATAATGTTAAAGAAACAGGTTCAATGAGGATGACATTCGGGACTTTAAAGGTCAGAAAATGGTATGCTATGATATCTGTGGTTATGTCAATAAATGTTGTTTCTTAGGTAGTTTACCTTTGGAGTTTGAGAATCATACTTTCAGAATGCAGTTTTTGCGGGCTTTCGCTTTATGATGCACCTGGTAATGCTCGGACATTCGCTTCCTTGGAGGAAGCAGAGGAGGAGCAATGGTATCCTAGTCTATCGATAAGATTATCACTGTTATTCTCGACAAAAGTTCCATACCATGGCTGACCACTTAGGCCAAAGTAGTACCGGTCGGGTTGTCTCGTTACTATTGTTAATCTGCTTAACGGTGAGAGTGTTGTTGTTGTGACTGTTGAGAACCGTTCAGAAAGTTTGACTAATGTTGGCTTAGCAGTTAGGCGCGGTCTGTAAGATATCCGAACTCTGAAAGCGTGATATTTTCAAGACATACAAAGCGGAGATAGATCAATATAGTACCTCTAGTATTAGGGCATATCCATTAAATTTGCTTATATGCTTTAAGGGGAACCCTAATGTTCGTAAATATTAAGTGCGAAGGGTATTTCACAATTTGAAATAACAATAGTTGATTCTCGTCTTAAATTCTAAAGAAATTTTATCGATTGAGTCACTCGACTACAAGAAACATGTTCGAGAGATTACTTAGTGTAACTGTCGTTGTTGTTTTAAATTTTTTTACTACTTACAATTTTTAAGTGCCGTTGTTGCAAATACAAAGCAATAAAAAATGTACAGTATAACAAAAAATTGTTGTAACTATAAAAAACTTTAACACCGTTTTCATTAAAATATTTATGGTATATTTCTGGTTTATTAAACATATTTCGCAAACAAAATTTCTACCAAAAACCATCAATAACTTTTTTAATGATCAGTAAATAAGTTTATTATTTAAAAAACTTTATAACCGACTAATCGGGACACAAAAACTGACTTTTAAAAGCGTATTTTAATTTATTAATTTAGTAGTAATTTCGATTTGTTTCTCTTTATTGAATTATTATAATTATTATAAATTAAAATACATATTTGTCAACTCGAATATCTGCATGTTAAAATGTAATTAATACCTGTCACTTTGCAAAAACTTTTACAAATTATCTTGAATACCATGACACACTCTAATGAATAACTACTCTGCCTATTATAAAACTCTTAGTGTAAATACTTAAGAGGTGTTAATGGAAATAGTTTGTTTTCTACTTTCGAACACAAAATCATTGTCATTTAATATTTTCGTAAAATTTTCCTAGTTATTGTACGGCCATTTAACACAAATAACAACATACATACCACCATCATCAGGCTTAAATCAGTTGCCCTCATATATTCCTGTAATGTCTTCTACTCAAAGAGCTAAATTATCATTAAAGTATGTTAAAGAAATAACTTCTTTTCTTTTTGCTGTTTTAAGTTGCTGGTCATGTTTCTCCCTCAGCGACGCCAGGCCATTTGGTTGCAGTTCACATGTCTGGGTTTCTTTCTACAATTTATTGTGTGGACTATAAGAAAAAAAAGTATCATATTTTCAAACCATGTTAAAGACAACAACAAGAAACATAAACTTTGTAACAAACCCTTTTAATATTCTTGTTATTTACTTTGTAATCTCATATATAAACTCTTTTTGTACTCCTCATATGTGGATTCTTTGTATTTATACGTCTTTGTTGTTACCAAACGAAAAAAAGACCAATAACTGTTTGTTACTTAATCCATACCAATATTTAACATTCAAACTCATAGTCATGTTGATAACCCAGCAAATTTTAGAAGTTTAATTTAAAATTATATTCAGTTAATATCAAAATACCTACATATATCGAACGTTTTGAAAAGAAATTTCTGATGAAAATGCAATAAACACAATAGACTAGACTATAGGCTAGACTAGACAATAGACTTGACTATAGACTAGACTATAGACTAGACTAGACTAGATTAGATTAGACTAGACTAGACTAGACTATAGACTATAGACTATAGACTAGACTAGACTATAGACTAGACAAGACCATAGACTAGACAAGACCATAGACTAGACTATAGACTAGACTATAGACTACTAGACTAGACTATAGACTAGACTATAGACTAGACTATAGACTAGACTATAGACTAGACTATAGACTAGACTATAGACTAGACTATAGACTAGACTATAGACTAGACTATAGACTAGACTATAGACTAGACTATAGACTAGACTATAGACTAGACTATAGACTAGACTATAGACTAGACTATAGACTAGACTATAGACTAGACTATAGACTAGACTATAGACTAGACTAGTAGACTAGACTATAGACTAGACTATAGACTAGACTATAGACTAGACTATAGACTAGACTATAACTGGACTATAGACTAGACTATAGACTAGACTATAGACGACTATGACTAGACTATAGACTAGATCTATAGACTAGACTATAGACTAGACTATAGACTATACTATAGACTTAGACTATAGGACTAGACTATAGACCTAGACTATAGACTAGACTATAGACTAGACTATAGACTAGGACGTACTAGACCTAGGACTAAGACTATGACTATGACTTAGACGAACTAGAGACTAGAATATAGACTAGACTATAGACTAGGACTATAGACTGACCTATAGACTGACTATAGACTAGACTATAGACTAGACTATAGACTAGACTATAGACTAGAATATAGACTAGACTATAGACTAGACTACTAGACTACGACTCTAGACTAGACTATAGACTAGACTATAGACTAGTACTATTAGACTAGACTATAGACTAGACTATAGACTAGACTATAAGGACTATAGACTAGACTATAGACTAGACTATAGACTAGACTATAGACTAGACTATAGACTAGACTATAGACTAGACTATAGACTAGACTATAGACTAGACTATAGACTAGACTATAGACTAGACTATAGACTAGACTATAGACTAGACTATAGACTAGACTATAGACTAGACTATAGACTAGACTATAGACTAGACTATAGACTAGACTATAGACTAGACTATAGACTAGACTATAGACTAGACTATAGACTAGACTATAGACTAGACTATAGACTAGACTATAGACTAGACTATAGACTAGACTATAGACTAGACTATAGACTAGACTATAGACTAGACTATAGACTAGACTATAGACTAGACTATAGACTAGACTATAGACTAGACTATAGACTAGACTATAGACTAGACTATAGACTAGACTATAGACTAGACTATAGACTAGACTATAGACTAGACTATAGACTAGACTATAGACTAGACTATAGACTAGACTATAGACTAGACTATAGACTAGACTATAGACTAGACTATAGACTAGACTATAGACTAGACTATAGACTAGACTATAGACTAGACTATAGACTAGACTATAGACTAGACTATAGACTAGACTATAGACTAGACTATAGACTAGACTATAGACTAGACTATAGACTAGACTATAGACTAGACTATAGACTAGACTATAGACTAGACTATAGACTAGACTATAGACTAGACTATAGACTAGACTATAGACTAGACTATAGACTAGACTATAGACTAGACTATAGACTAGACTATAAACTAGACTATAGACTAGACTATAGACTAGACTATAGACTAGATTATAGACTAGACTAGACTATAGACTAGACTATAGACTAGACTATAGACTAGACTATAGACTAGACTATAGACTAGACTATAGACTAGACTATAGACTAGACTATAGACTAGACTATAGACTAGACTATAGACTAGACTATAGACTAGACTATAGACTAGACTATAGACTAGACTATAGACTAGACTATAGACTAGACTATAGACTAGACTATAGACTAGACTATAGACTAGACTATAGACTAGACTATAGACTAGACTATAGACTAGACTATAGACTAGACTATAGACTAGACTATAGACTAGACTATAGACTAGACTATAGACTAGACTATTACTAGACTAGACTATAGACTAGACTATAGACTAGACTATAGACTAGACTATAGACTAGACTATAGACTAGACTATAGACTGACTATAGACTAGACTATAGACTAGACTATAGACTAGACTATAGACTAGACTATAGACTAGACTATAGACTAGACTATAGACTAGACTATAGACTAGACTATAGACTAGACTATAGACTAGACTATAGACTAGACTATAGACTAGACTATAGACTAGACTATAGACTAGACTATAGACTAGACTATAGACTAGACTATAGACTAGACTATAGACTAGACTATAGACTAGACTATAGACTAGGACTATAGACTAGACTATAGACTAGACTAGACTAAGACTAGACTATAGACTAGACTATAGACTAGACTATAGGACTAGACTATAGACTAGACTATAGACTAGACTATAGACTAGACTATAGACTAGACTATAGACTAGACTAGACTAGACTATAGACTAGACTATAGACTAGACTATAGACTAGACTATAGACTAGACTATAGACTAGACTATAGACTAGACTATAGACTAGACTATAGACTAGACTATAGACTAGACTATATAGACTAGACTATAGACTAGACTATAGACTAGACTATAGACTAGACTATAGACTAGACTATAGACTAGACTATAGACTAGACTATAGACTAGACTATAGACTAGACTATAGACTAGACTATAGACTAGACTAGACTAGACTATAGACTAGACTATAGACTAGACTATAGACTAGACTATAGACTAGACTATAGACTAGACTATAGACTAGACTATAGACTAGACTATAGACTAGAATATAGACTAGACTATAGACTAGACTATAGACTAGACTATAGACTAGACTATAGACTAGATTATAGACTAGACTATAGACTAGACTATAGACTAGACTATAGACTAGACTATAGACTAGACTATAGACTAGACTATAGACTAGATTATAGACTAGACTAGACTATAGACTAGACTATAGACTAGACTATAGACTAGACTATAGACTAGACTATAGACTAGACTATAGACTAGACTATAGACTAGACTATAGACTAGACTATAGACTAGACTATAGACTAGACTATAGACTAGACTATAGACTAGACTATAGACTAGACTATAGACTAGACTATAGACTAGACTATAGACTAGACTAGACTATAGACTAGACTATAGACTAGACTATAGACTAGACTATAGACTAGACTATAGACTAGACTATAGACTAGACTATAGACTAGACTATAGACTAGACTATAGACTAGACTATAGACTAGACATAGACTAGACTATAGACTAGACTATAGACTAGACTATAGACTAGACTATAGACTAGACTATAGACTAGACTATAGACTAGACTATAGACTAGACTATAGACTAGACTATAGACTAGACTATAGACTAGACTATAGACTAGACTATAGACTAGACTATAGACTAGACTATAGACTAGACTATAGACTAGACTATAGACTAGACTATAGACTAGACTATAGACTAGACTATAGACTAGACTAGACTATAGACTAGACTATAGACTAGACTATAGACTAGACTATAGACTAGACTATAGACTAGACTATAGACTAGACTATAGACTAGACTATAGACTAGACTATAGACTAGACTATAGACTAGACTATAGACTAGACTATAGACTAGACTATAGACTAGACTATAGACTAGACTATAGAATAGACAATAGACTAGACTATAGACTAGACTATAGACTAGACTATAGACTAGACTATAGACTAGACTATAGACTAGACTATAGACTAGACTATAGACTAGACTATAGACTAGACTATAGACTAGACTATAGACTAGACTATAGACTAGACTATAGACTAGACTATAGACTAGACTATAGACTAGACTATAGACTAGACTATAGACTAGACTATAGACTAGACTATAGACTAGACTATAGACTAGACTATAGACTAGACTATAGACTAGACTATAGACTAGACTATAGACTAGACTATAGACTAGACTATAGACTAGACTATAGACTAGACTATAGACTAGACTATAGACTAGACTATAGACTAGACTATAGACTAGACTATAGACTAGACTATAGACTAGACTATAGACTAGACTATAGACTAGACTATAGACTAGACTATAGACTAGACTATAGACTAGACTATAGACTAGACTATAGACTAGACTATAGACTATAGACTAGACTAGAGACTAGACTAGAGTGTCATCAAGTTTTATTTTATAATTTTGTTAAACTTTAACATTTTCGCATTATCTAGTCATTGCTTCTTTTTAACGAACCATTTTAATTTCATTAAAGGGTGCTGGGTACCACACTTTAATAATTGTGTTTTTGTAACCGTTTTATCGTTTCTTTAAGCCATAATTACTGATCTACCAACTAACGTTTTTATTGTTGTTCTTCATTCAGTTAATGGACAAAAACATCTAAAGTTATACTTCAAGTAATAGGATTTGTCACTATATATAATAAGAAAAAAATAATATTTTTTTGTGTTTGTTGAAGTTGTTTGTGGTGTAAACAACAAGCATTTGGTTAAAAAAGATCATTTAAGGCTAATTTGCAAAAAATTACAACAATAAGCAAAAAACTATTTAAGTATTTTAATAGTTTTTAATTTATGTACATTGCTTTTATTGCTGTTGTTGTGTTTTTTTGAAGGGGATTTGTTCTTGTTGTGTCATGGTTGTATTTTTATATTTTGGTCGTCTGAGGCTCTGTGTACTACTACTATTCGTTCGTTCACATTGCCAAACCCTTTTTAAACTTTTTTCTTTTTTTTTTTTTGCAAAACTTGGTTTCTTGTTATTGGTCTTGAAGTTTTTTGTCTTTAATTTTTAAATTTTGGATATATCTTTGTTTGTTATTGTTATTATAGACATATCTGTTGCTGCTGTTGAGCTTTTTTGCTCGAGTCTTGTCTGACTAGCGGCTGCTTGAATGACTTGGCTGTTTTTTTTGTAGATTTTTTTTTTGGCTTGGTTTCGTTCCTACCAAGGTTGAAGGTCTTGTTGCCGTCTTGAAAACATTTATTGTACAATAGAGTTTTTGTTTTGTTTTCAAGTTTTTATTTGCATGTGTACAAGAGTTTTATTGTTTTAATATTTGAGGTTAAAATTGTCATGTTGTAAAATTGTTTTTAATTAATTTTTTATTTTTGCCAAATGGCTAGAAAATTTAAACATTTTATTAATGTCCAAAAAATGTTCTTTTTGAGTTATATGATCTTTAATTGTTTATTTTACACTTCTTAGATTTTTAATTATTAAAACCATTTGTGTATTGTCTTTAAATTTTTTTAAAGATGTAAAAAGTTTAATTAATTAAATTAAGTATTTTTCAGCATTTTATCTTAACTATCATATTTTTCTGAATTATCCAATTACAATATGAAATTCTTTTATCACTTTGATTAACATGTTTTTTTTTATTTGCAGGTAATTTGATTTCCTTTTGTTCTCTACGTAAGTTAATTTTTAATTTAGTTTAGTACTATAATGAGGAAAAAGGTGTTTGAAATATATAAGTTCCAAAATATGTAACCAGTAAGTGTCAGAAAAAAACGTATATACAAGCTGAAGCATCCTTGGTCCATAAAATTATATATTATTGATCTCCTTGGCCTTAAAACGTATGTCAGATATTGTTCTAACTCATTAATTTTCAACCAATATTTCGGTCAAAATGGTCTCCAATATGTACTTTTATAAAAATCTATTATTATTATTATTAAATTAGTATTAAATGCTCTGATTGACGTCGTATAAAGTTTAGAAAGTTCCAAATTAATACGGCAAAAAACTCAGAAGAAAACAAGTTAGAGTTGTAAATTCGGCGGTGTCGAATCTCCACCATAGTGTCTTAAAAAACAAGAGTCAGTGTACGTATTTTATTGCAAAAAAAATCCTAAAATGATTTTCATTCAGTCAGGACGCTGCGTGTTTAATTCTATGTTTCGAGGTTTAATAACGAAAAAGTATCAAAAGTTTACTCATAAACATTTTTATTCCGTCATAATCCTATAAGTATAATACCAGGTTCATTAATTTAGAAAATCCAAAAAGTACCATTTCAATGACGAAAAGGTATCAGAACAAAATGTACAAAAAAATGCACACTAAAAATCTTAAAGACCAAAAATCCTTTCCTAAAGATTTTCATTCCCTCAGTATTCTGAATGTTTCATTTTATGTTTCAAGCTTCAATATTATCTTAGTTAACCTTTTGAAGAACGAAAAAGTACCCTTTATAGGATCTCATTTACTCCGGGCTCTACATGATTTCTAGGTTCAATATTATGGAAAACTTAAAAAGTACAAGTACAAGTAAGGAAAAACCACTAAAAAGTACCCTTTTATAGATTCTCATTTATTCCGGGCTCTACATGCCCAAAAGTACCTTTTGAAGAACGAAAAAGTATCACAAAGTCCCCTTTTATACGTTCTAATTTATACCGGACTTTTAATTTTATGTTTCTAGTTTCAATATTATAGAAATTTCAAAAAGTACCTTTTTAAGAACGAAAAAGTATCAATAAATTACCTTTTGTATGTTCTCATCTAGGTTAACCCCAGGCTCTACATGTTTAATTTCATATTTCTAGGTTCACTATTATAGAAAATTTCAAAAAGTACCCTTTGAAGAACGAACAAGTACCAAAAATTCCCTTTTGTAGGTTCTCATTTACTTCAGGCTCTACATGTTTAATTTCATATTCAATATTATAAAAAATTCAAAAAGTACCTTTTGATGAGCGAAAAAGTACCAAAAAATGGTCGTTGTTATAACAGTTACAAATAACACCCCATTAGCATATAGAATTTTTTGAATCATTTTTTCCCATTACGGGTTAATTTCCAACATAAATAACAACAATAATAACACACAGCTTCATAAGTAACGTATGGTTCTTGCTCGGTTTTGTTTTAATATATTACACGAACAACATTTACCGTATCAAGCTGTATGTTGTTGTTATTACGTTTTGTATAATTCTGCGGTCACACCTATCAAATATTTGACGATCTTGATATGACCCCTACAAATTGAAATTTTGATTTCTTTCACACAAGCATTATATATCTTTGACGATACCAGTCTTTATTTTTTATTTCGACATTAAGTATTTGCAATTACAAAAATCATGTTGAATCAAAGATAAATTTAAAAAAATAATGGTTACGTCTTTTTCATCAAATATTTGATAGGTGTGAACGTACCTTAAGAATGCATAAAAATCTTATTTTTTATGTATCGGATTTTTACTCATATCTGCGTTATTATTATGGTTAGATTTTGCAGATTTTAAATAGCAATAGTTTCCAAAGATATCAGGGGTCTTCAGAAAATTTATTTCAATAAACATACAGACCGCCAGACAGATAGACGGACATAGCTTAATCGACTCCGCTATTAGGACTCGGAAGATATACATGACAATCTTTAAAATATTGATGATACGAAAGTACACTTGTTACTTACCGAGAGACTTTTCCAACTTCCACGGTTAAGATTTTTATGCAGCTGATGGACGAGGTAATATTCAATAATAATAAGCTAATCATTTGTGACATAAGGTTTAATAAACGCAGAAATATCTATTATGGAGTGTTTACAAAATAGGTTTTACCAAACTTTAAACAGCGCCTTCTATTTCTGGACCGATCGATCGATATCGACAAAAGGCTCTTAAGTCATATTCAAACAATAATGACAATTTTGTACCACAAGAGGCAAATCCACAAAACTATGCAGAACATCGACCTGTGGAAAGGTATTGAACTTTTGTAAGAAAATAATTAAATAACACAGGAATGTATGGAGCGCTTGTCTGGTGGAAAGCTTTGGAAAAATCCACCTACTGCAATCATACTGAAGGAATAATGCGAGCTTCTGCACTAATGATCACCGGTGCGATTAGAAGTACGCCATCACAGACTTTGTTCACACTTATGCATTGGTTGCCTGCCGATCTGATGGCCAGGCAACTGGCATTAAACTCGGCAGTCAGACTTCATGCTGCCGGAATATGGAAGCCAAACCGACATGGTCATGCATCTATCCTGGGAAGTATGACTTACATCCCCGAAAATATAGATTACTGCTCTCCCACGCTCCTTCCGGACAAAAGATTCACAGTTATGATGTCAAATGAACCATCCTTCTCAGAAGGCGAAACACTTGACATTTTTACTGATGGATCTAAGTCCACTACAGGCGTGGGTGGTGGTTTCTTTATTCCCCGCTTAAATAAAGCGGTATGTTTTAAGCTGAACGATAACTGCAGCGTCCTACAGGCTGAAATCTCAGCTATAAAAAGAGCGGTTAACTGGATGAGGTACTATAGGATATACAATGTTAATATCCGAATTTGTACTGACAGCTATAAAGTCTCTAACTGGTGTCTACACGACATCCAGACTGGTTCGCGAATGTCGGGTTTCTCTTGACGAGATGGCGAACCATTCGTGCCTGGAACTACTCTGGGTATCGGGTCATTCTAATATTCCCGGAAACAGAAAAGCGGACGAACTAGCAAAAACTGGCTCCCGCCTTCATATAGGGGACACTTACACACTAGTCGGTGTTCCGCTTTCTTGCTGTAAGGTTTTTATTCAGCATGAACTCTATGGGTCTGCTCAGACCAGATGGTCATCACTGACCTATTGCTCTACATCAAGAATGACCTGGCCTCTCTATGATGAGCGAAGGTCTTTCTGTCTGATGGGGCTTCCAAGGATGAGAGCTGTCAAAGTAAGGAAGAAGAGGAAACTGTAGAACATTTTCTCTGCCTCTGCCCTGCCCTAGCTAATATCAGGACTGAGTTTCTAGGCAGTCCAATATTGCATGAACTTGCGGCTTTATCTAATATAGACATATATAAGATTGAATCGTTCATTCGTGCCTCTGGCTGGTTTAACACCATGTTAATCACGGACATGTAATGTCCCATAGATTGGTCTTCTCTTGGCAGGATCCGCTATAGGGTATCACAACGGGAACATTAGGACCCAAGTGAGTCGGTCAAATGGCCGACTGCCTCAATAACCTAACCTAACAGGAATCGTGTCACTGGAAATGTCCGACTTTAATTAGGTGTCTGTGGACCATTACGTTCAAAAATGCAACTTAAGCAACAATAAAATGTTTTATTGCAAAATTTCCGGAAAGAGTAGATTAATTAAAAAATACCGAGTAATGTTTAATGGTTCTGGCCACTACTTATAAGGTGCGGTCTACGATTTCTTAAAGTTCCTATGTTGTAGTAATTACTTTTACGGAAGTAGTTAATTTACACATATGAAGTTTTATTGCAACAATTGAAAACATTGTTGCATTACAAATAACATAGTTTTACTACAACCACATTTTCTTTGCGGTCAATTATTTGTTTGGTAGTATATAATTACTATTTTGTATCTTACATCTCTCTTCTGTTTAATACGACGAACTAAATTTCAAAAGAAACAAAACTTTCTTTTAAACATCCTTCATTTCCTGGGGGGTCAATCACTGATGCGGCTGCGACTACAAACACTACTGACATAATTTCGAAAACAAAAACTTTTACGTTTTTAATCATACTTAAGAACAAGTTAAATCAAAAACCCCAAAAAAACAACAACAAAAATTACAACCGATTCATACAAATTATTATCTGAATTAAAGAGAAACCTCACAAGAAATGTGGCATTAAGATACTACTTACTTTACACATGTATGTGTAAATGTATGTAGAATGGAGGATGGTTTTATACGCTTTTACACATTAGGCCGACTGCATTCCAATGAGTGGCCAGTAAGTCAAGCCACCACAGCTGACTCTTTTCGAAAAGGGCTGTGGCCAAAGGCCACTGACATACTTACGCGGTAACAACATATATAAATAATTTTGTATGTATTCGTTAAGATTTGTATGACTTAAAACTTAGTTTTGTGGCCAAATTGCAAGAAGGTAGAAAGTGGCCGAAAAAAGTGAATTAAATACACAAAATGAAAAACAACAAAAACAACACAAAAAGTATCAAAAACTGATAAATTGAAAAATTTACGACTGCTTAAGCCATAACCAGGTGAGACCGTCAACACAATATTATTTCAATGCAACAGAAATATAAAACAAACAAACAAACAACCAGCGTACGTGTAACGTACTCTTACAGACAAAAAATATTAAATAGAATGAATATAACCAAGAGCAACAACAACAACAACAACTCTTAACAACTACAATGTACGATGGGGTATAAAAGTTGCATTAAGCTTTAGGAGTTCGAAGTTGTTAAAAGTCTGTAGAAGACGAAGAAGCCAAACATCAGGCCAAAACACAAACACACAATCAACAAAAAACATAAATAGACAAAAAAAACAACAACAATGTACCAACAAAACTTTATTTGTTTGCAGCGTAGTCGCCATTGTATGTCTGTCTAAGCGTCTGTCCATTCGACAAAAACATACTCAACTTAAAAACTCATTTAACTTCAAAGTCAATTGGAGTCATACCATCCCATACCATCCCAACTACTACCAGCCGAACTTCCATTAGAAGTCACAAACCTCATCATAGTCATTCCAAACATACCGACATTCTTACATACACATAAATGGTATGTTTTCACATACCTGCAAAACCCTAATGGCAGTTGGAGTTGGCTGGCCGGTTCTCTAAAGATCCAAACACTAACCATCTTTGGAAAAATTGTTTACTTATTTTTACTGCTTTCTGTCTACGTAAGATCGTTTATTTTGGTTGCTTTTTTATTTTTTGGGATATAAAGATCTTTTTGTGTTTTTTTTTCATTCTGTCCAGACCATAACAAACTATACAAAACTTAACAACAACTTAAACTATCGTAGCACTGCGTCTTATACTTTACTACTCGTACGACTACCACTGTTCCAAACAATAACAACAAATAATAGTGTTTACTTCTCTACTACACAATTCGTAAAATCACAGAAAAAGGAACCAGAAACAAACAAAAAAAACATCACAGCTGTGTGACCCACTCCCAATTGAATGCAACGTGTTAGTCGTATATATGTTGCATTCAACCAGTAAACTACTCCTCGTACGACGGCTATAAAGCGTGTTACTCGCATTTTCCAATTTAGTATATGAAAACGAAAATCTTTTGTGCAGATTTTTAAAGGAATAGAATCTTTAAGAATCTATTAACTAGAAATGAGCGATCTCTAAATAGTACAAAATTTATTCGAGATACTGCAACGACTATATCATTTGCTTCTTTATGATTGACGAACCAAGCTACCTTATACGATTTTGGTTCGAAATCTTATTGCTTATTATCTGGCATCTCGTTGGAACTTTTAACTCTTTGATCTTAATCCCAGGAGGAACTGTTTTGGCAGCAAGAAGTTGTATTTCGTGGCTAGGAGAACCTTCCCATAATCGTTCTTAACTACTGACCTCCTAAGTGTTCTATGTGTTTGCGTTGGGGGTTCCATGTACTGCCGGCTAGCGCTTTAAGAACCTTGTTTCTACTTCACGATTTTTGCCCATTTGCTGAAACATGAGTCGGATTTGTACCGCAGTCGCCATAATATACCTAATTTGCGCGTATTTGCAGTGACAATAGACAGCTTCGTTGCATTTTGTACCGTCTTTGGACTTCACAGTTTGAACAGTTTGCAGTACTCATGAATCTGCAAAATTTCTTTCGAGATGGACCTAGTTCTTCGGGTTATCTCAAAACTAAAAACACAAACTTAAGTTTCGCAATCCATCCAACAATGCAACAGAAAAGTAACAACAACGTTAGTCCACATAAATCCTAAGAAGGATAACGTGACTCTGGTGCCACACAGAAAAAACTAAAAATATGTTTCAATTATCAAAATAATTGTATCAAGCAAGTTTTGCACCTATAACCAAAATGATGATATCAATTATCAAATTTGTAAAAAAATTAAAATAATACTTTTTTTTCCAAATAACGATTTAATCAGAACAATTAATATCAATAATTGAGACAAAATTTAAAATTGATTAATTCATTAATTGTATAAATTAAATATTTAATAACAATAAAATCTAATTTTTATTAATTTATTAATCAAATGAATTAGTTTGTTTGGTAAAAAATGTATTAAAAACCAATTAAGTTGATGATTAAAACAATCAAATTATTAATTGATTACTCACAATGTTAAAGGAATGCTTGACCTTTAACAATGCGTTGAGCATTTACAAAAAATATCACTTTATTATCAAATTTGAACATATAAAGTGTTTTATAAATTGTCATGAAACTTGAATATTATATGCCTAAAATCGTATTGACTATTTAAGAATTATAAACATCGTTAGCATAAGAAATCAAAATAAAATATTTAAAAAAAACTAAAATAGAAAAGTTGGCCAGAAAATTTTTTTCAATCAATTAAAAAACTAATTGAATCAATTAAAAATTTAATCAAATTTGTAAACTTAGGTTTTAAACAACGAGATAATTAAGACAAATAAAAAATTGCTTAAATTAAAATTAAAGAAAGAGAAAAACATGTTAATTGAAAATAAACTACTGATAATTTTTTCTGTGCAGAGAGCAGCAGCGCATTGTTGATGATGAAACGTTTAAGGCTCTAATCGTGTTTTGTATTAGTTTGACACGTTAGCTGTTTTAAACTGGGTTCTCCTTTCAACATTGACGTTTATAAGTCGCGTCCACTTTCGCATCCATGAGAGGATAAACATTGTTAATGCACTTTTCTCCTTTATGACTTCGTCGGGTGATTTTGATCCGACGAAGTCGGGGCATGTTTCCTTGATGACAGACCCCATCTTGTTGTATTGCAATCCCGAGGTATAGTGGTGCTACCAGTACCTCTAGTCTGCCGATACTAAAAACTTGTGATGATCAAATGTATCCTCGGCCTTTCCTTGGAATGATTTGACATGTAGTACCATATAATCTGGTACTACAACTCCGCAGGACTTTGTCCTGGCTGGTCAGTTGGTTGAGGTTCCTTCGGGATCCACGTAGTGGCTGTGTTTAAAAACCAAATTCGAGGGAAGGGGCGCTTGGTTAAAAGATTGATACATGGTGAAATATACATTTTCGGGATAAGTTTCTTTAGCGCACCTAATTTCTAGGAGCGGTACAAACCACAGGGCAAGGCTTTGAATTAATAAAATTCTGTTTTAGAGCTGATAATGCAAAGATTGGGTATGTGTTGGTGTACGGTGTGCCATCAGATACTTGTATCTGGTAGATAAGAGGATTCTGAGTCATACCTGTGAAGATGTCGGAATAACGGATAGAGTGACTTGGCGGAGATTGAAGTGGTTGCTTATACCTTAATCTCTAAGCGATTTTCCTTCATGGTTGAGTGTGTTGGAGTTTACTCAAACATGCTCAACTTATCACAGTAGGTCCTTGTGGCCACTTAAATAAGTCTATAGCAAATTAAATATTTCGATCCACCAATTACGTCCCTAGGTGCTGTTGCCTAAACAACAGAAACCATCTCAGTAGTGTGGTTGGGCGACTTTAAGAGATCCAGGAATGCATTGGGGTGAGTCTTTATATGATGAGAATGGGTGTTTTAACCTAATGTTGGGTCCGTCCCTTCTGTCGACTCTAACCAGTGATTGCCTTTTCATTTGTCGGGGTTAGATTGAGCTTGACTCAAGCGCTTGGACTATGGCAAGATATTGGATAACTCGAGTACTTGAGCAATGTGCTTGTACATGGACCGGCACAGCCATGTACAAAAATTGCCACCTGCGTGTAAGATACACAATGGAGCGTTGGTGAGTCGTTAAATAAGCTGACCCAGTTGTTGAAAAAGACCACCGTGAAATAAGGCCAACACTGCAGGTGTTCACGTAAAGCACTTCGACATTCTTTCATTGCTTCTATAAAACTATAAAGAGCAGAACAGAAGAGGAGCGTGCAGTTGATATTTACGCCCACAAATTATGCCGTTCGCCCCAGTTTACGAAGCACATGCTGGAGGCAACGGCAACACATTTAAGCAGATGAGACTGAAAACCTTTTCGTATAAGAGAGAGACAGAGTAAGATCAATCAGAATATTCTAACTCTATTATTCAGGGGATGGAAGTAGTTAGGTTTTGGACATTCCAAGAGAGACCTTCAAATTCTAAAATGTCATCACTTTTCGAATAAAAGAGATATACAGAGTAAGATCAATCTGAAAACTCTGAAGGAAGCAATAGAAAGCAGACCAGATCTTTAGATTCAGGGAAATATTCACATTCTTTCACTCCACATTTATCGGCTTTGACCATTTTAAGACAGACCTTCAAATACTCAAATGTCATCTCTTTCTTTTCGTAATTTGGACAACTTGTGCTGAAGTTAAGTTCCAGACATGAATACTAATGAATTGTAATGCCCAATAATTAATAGACTTATTTACGTTTAGATTTCTTATATGCCCTTTTCAGGAGCCTTGTTGTCGGTCCTAGCCAAAAACTTTTTAAATATATCAAATTAAAAGTAGCCTATGTTGTGGATCTCTTTTGATATTGCTAATACTTAACTTCGTACAATTCTTCGTTCTTTTCAAGCTCTGCCTGCTAGCATTTGCTATAAACAACCTCTGAAACGACCAATTTGGCGTTGGGGAGTTTTAGCGCGGCACAAGCGCTGATTCACAAAATGACCAGACACATAGACGTTTTAATGCATCCAATATTAAGCTTAAAAGGCATTTTGAATGCGGATATATTAAGAATAACAAAAAAACAACAACAATGGCTATTGAAAAAAACAACTACAACAACAGAATTTAACTATTTATTAGCAATGCATGCCATTATTTTTTTGGTGCATAGATTGAAAAAAAAAAAATAATGAACGAAAAAAATAAAACTATAAAGTTAGTTTAGTGTTTGAGTGTTAATTAAAATGGATTTTAGATTAATTGGAGTGGAAGGATTAAAGCGATAGATACTGAATTTTCATTGTGGCTTAAAAATACAATAGTTCCTTTCAATTTTTTTATGTAAAACCAAAGGATTTGAGCTTTTATCATTAAATGACTTTTTAAGATCTACGATATAAATTTGAATAGTTCTTTGACCTCAGTTTAAAGAAACTGTTTTAAAATCAATGAATAATTTCCTTATCTTGCTAACTAAATCTTAATGATTTACTATGAAAATCAAAAGTAACGATATTTTCTTTGGTTGAAATTCAATTTATATTTATCTACATCATTTTATTATTTTAATTTTAATAAATAAATTTTCACTTAGTTTCAACAAAAATTGCCCGTTTGTGTACTTGATTTCTGTGAGATTTTTAACATCTTTTGAAAATAATCTGACCAATTTTCTATTTTCAATTTCACCTCCGGTCAATTTATTGACTTCACTTTAAAACTTGGTTGCTTTAACAATGATTGAAATGTTTGACAGGCTTAAAGATAAAAACCACGAAACCAAAAAACTAAAAGTTACAACAGCAACAAAAACACTTACCAATACGTCTGACGTCCGTTCATTTGCTATTTGCATTTTTCTGGGCTGTTTTTTACTTAAAGTAAAAAGTAATAATAAAATATAAAAATTATAGTTATGTACAAGATAGTATGAATTACTTTTTTGTACGTATAATTCGTTGATGTTGTTTTTTTTCATTTTAACTAATTTAAATACCGAAAGACTTGATTTGCTTCGAATAGCTAATGTTAAACACCCTACAAGTTGCAATTAAAAGAAAAAAAATTGCAAAAAATTGTATTTAAAAGTTCGAGTAGAAATATCACATGAATTTGCACCTACATACCATCAAAGATTTTTGTAACAACATCCGATTTAAGGAGACTTTCCCGATATTCGCACAAGTGGTAGACTGACTAATTTAAGGTTTTTGATGGCGGCCATTGAAGCATTTGACGAAGCGATATAGCTGTAGCTTTTCGATAAGGACCGAAGTCACTACTTAAATTCTCGGTCGTTATCGAGTGCCGCAATTTGGCTCCTGATATTCCAAAAGATTTTAAGTTATGGGAAAAACAGGAGTAATTTTAGATCCAATGAATAATTGTTAAATCAAGAGCCTAATAAATCATGTATCCTTTTTTCAAGGCTATTTTAATCTGGACAATTCTGGTCTATAAACTAGCTTATGACTTGATTTGACTTGACTTGACTATATTCTGATCTATCGTCTAGACTATAGTCTGATCAATAGACTGTGGACTAGATTAAAGTCTGAGCAGTAAACTAGACTATAATCCGATCTATAGACTATATTATAGTCTGATCAGTAGACTAGATTATAGTCTGCTCTATAGACTATAGACTATAGTCTCATCTATAGACTAGACTATAGTCTCATCTATAGACTAGACTATAGTCTCATCTATAGACTAAACTATAGTCTCATCTATAGACTAGACTATAGTCTCATCTATAGACTAGACTATAGTCTCATCTATAGACTAGACTATAGTCTGATCTATAGACTAGACTACAGTCTGATCTATAGACTAGACTACTGTCTGATCTATAGACTAGACTCTAGTCTGATCTATAGACTAGACTCTGGTCTGATCTACAGATAGACTCTAGTCTGATCTATAGACTAGACTATACTCTGATCAATAGACTGGACTATAGTCTGATCTATAGACTAGACTATAGTCTGATCAATAGACTGGACTATAGTATGATCTATAGACTAGACTATAGTCTGATCTATAGACTAGACTCTAGTCTCATCTATAGACTATAGTCTGATCTATACACTAGACAATAGTCTGATCTATAGACTAGACTGTATGTAGTTTTATCTATAGACTAGACTGTAGTCTTATCTATGGACGAGACTAAAGTCTCATCTATAGACTAGACTATAGTCTCATCTATAGACTAGACTATAGTCTTATCTATAGACCAAATTAAAGTCCAAAATATAGTCTGATCAATAGACTAGTCTATAGTCCGATCTAAAGACTAGACTATAGTCTGCTCTATAGACTAGACTATAGTCCGATCTAAAGGCTAGACTATAGTCTCATCTATAGACTAGACTATAGTCTCATCTATAGACTAGACTATAGTCTCATCTATAGACAAGACTATAGTCTCATCTATAGACTAGACTATAGTCTCATCTATAGACTAGACTACAATCTCATCTATAGACTAGCCTATATTCTCATCTATAGACTAGCCTATAGTCTCATCTACAGACTAGACTATAGTCTCATCTATAGACTAGACTATAGTCTCATCTATAGACTAGACTATAGTCTCATCTATAGACTAGACTATAGTCTCATCTATAGACTAGACTATAGTCTCATCTATAGACTAGACTATAGTCTCATCTATAGACTAGACTATAGTCTCATCTATAGACTAGACTATAGTCTCATCTATAGACTAGACTATAGTCTCATCTATAGACTAGACTAGACTATAGTCTCATCTATAGACTAGACTATAGTCTCATCTATAGACTAGACTATAGTCTCATCTATAGACTAGACTATAGTCTCATCTATAGACTAGACTATAGTCTCATCTATAGACTAGACTATAGTCTCATCTATAGACTAGACTATAGTCTCATCTATAGACTAGACTATAGTCTCATCTATAGACTAGACTATAGTCTCATCTATAGACTAGACTATAGTCTCATCTATAGACTAGACTATAGTCTCATCTATAGACTAGACTATAGTCTCATCTATAGACTAGACTATAGTCTCATCTATAGACTAGACTATAGTCTCATCTATAGACTAGACTATAGTCTCATCTATAGACTAGACTATAGTCTCATCTATAGACTAGACTATAGTCTCATCTATAGACTAGACTATAGTCTCATCTATAGACTAGACTATAGTCTCATCTATAGACTAGACTATAGTCTCATCTATAGACTAGACTATAGTCTCATCTATAGACTAGACTATAGTCTCATCTATAGACTAGACTATAGTCTCATCTATAGACTAGACTATAGTCTCATCTATAGACTAGACTATAGTCTCATCTATAGACTAGACCATAGTCTCATCTATAGACTAGACTACAGTCTCATCTATAGACTAGACTATAATCTCATCTATAGACTAGACTATAATCTCATCTATAGACTAGACTATAGTCTCATCTATAGACTAGACTATAGTCTCATCTATAGACTAGACTATAGTCTCATCTATAGACTAGACTATAGTCTCATCTATAGACTAGACTATAGTCTCATCTATAGACTAGACTATAGTCTCATCTATAGACTAGACTATAGTCTCATCTATAGACTAGACTATAGTCTCATCTATAGACTAGACTATAGTCTCATCTATAGACTAGACTATAGTCTCATCTATAGACTAGACTATAGTCTCATCTATAGACTAGACTATAGTCTCATCTATAGACTAGACTATAGTCTCATCTATAGACTAGACTATAGTCTCATCTATAGACTAGACTATAGTCTCATCTATAGACTAGACTATAGTCTCATCTATAGACTAGACTATAGTCTCATCTATAGACTAGACTATAGTCTCATCTATAGACTAGACTATAGTCTGATCTATAGACTAGACTGTAGTCTGATCTATAGACTAGACTATAGTCTGATCTATACACTAGACAATAGTCTGATCCATAGACTAGACTATAGTCTGATCCATAGACTAGACTATAGTCTGATCTATAGACTAGACTGTAGTCTGATCTATAGACTAAACTATAGTCTGATCTATAGACTAGACTATAGTTTGATCTATACACTAGACAATAGTCTGATCTATAGACTAGACTGTATGTAGTCTTATCTATAGACTAGACTGTAGTCTTATCTATGGACTAGACTATAGTCTCATCTATAGGCTAGACTATAGTCTCATCTATAGACTAGACTATAGTCTCATCTATAGACTAGACTATAGTCTCATCTATAGACTAGACTATAGTCTCGTCTATAGACTAGACTATAGTCTCATCTATAGACTAGACTATAGTCTCATCTATAGACTAGACTATAGTCTCATCTGTAGACTAGACTATATATAGTCTCATCTATAGACTAGACTATAGTCTCATCTGTAGACTAGACTATATATAGTCTCATCTATAGACTAGACTATAGTCTCATCTATAGACTAGACTATAGTCTCATCTATAGACTAGACTATAGTCTCATCTATAGACTAGACTATAGTCTCATCTATAGACTAGACTATAGTCTCATCTATAGACTAGACTATAGTCTCATCTATAGACTAGACTATAGTCTCATCTATAGACTAGACTATAGTCTCATCTATAGACTAGACTATAGTCTCATCTATAGACTAGACCATAGTCTCATCTATAGACTAGACTATAGTCTCATCTATAGACTTGACTATAGTCTCATCTATAGACTAGACTATAATCTCATCTATAGACTAGACTATAGTCTCATCTATAGACTAGACTATAGTCTCATCTATAGACTAGACTATAGTCTCATCTATAGACTAGACTATAGTCTCATCTATAGACTAGACTATAGTCTCATCTATAGACTAGACTATAGTCTCATCTATAGACTAGACTATAGTCTCATCTATAGACTAGACTATAGTCTCATCTATAGACTAGACTATAGTCTCATCTATAGACTAGACTAAAATCTCATCTATAGACTAGACTATAGTCTCATCTATGGACTAGACTATAGTCTCATCTATAGACTAGACTATAGTCTCATCTATAGACTAGACTATAGTCTCATCTATAGACTAGACTATAGTCTCATCTATAGTCTAGACTATAGTCTCATCTATAGACTAGACTATAGTCTCATCTATAGTCTAGACTATAGTCTCATCTATAGACTAGACTATAGTCTGATGTATAGACTAGACTATAGTCTGATGTATAGACTAGTCTATAGTCCGATCTAAAGGCTAGACTATAGTCTGATCTATAGACTAGACTTTAGTCTGATCTATAGACTAGACTATAGTCCGATCTAAAGACTAGACTATAGTCCGATCTAAAGACTAGACTATAGTCCGATCTAAAGACTAGACTATAGTCTGATCTATAGACTAGACTACGAGAAAACTTAACTCGCCAATAATGCAGAAATAAAAGCATTTCGGATAACATTTAACATATTCGAAAGCTTTGCATTTGGTGCGTACAAGGAACTCGAGATTCCAACGTTGCCACACCAACTTTTTTAGTGCCAAAAAAAAAGCAAGAAGAGGACGATTGCAATCATTTCGCACGACCTCTAAATTTTGTATTTTAAAATAAATTGGTACTAAAAACAGGGACCCTCCTAAAGTCATTCCGTGTTAACGGAAATGTATGACTTCTATCAAAGTGATACGTATTTGTGTCAATGAATTTTTTGTTCGATATTGCAGCATAAAACTTCAATTTTGATTTGGTGTGATTTAATTTTGTTATGGCTTCTTTAGCTCAACTGATTTTTTGTTTTTCTGTTTTAACTGACTCTAAACTGACTGCGTCTCCATGTGTTAAACAGATGATCGAGGGACGACGGATAGAGATATACTATGCATTCGTTTGAATCTTTATAAATTGATATTTACCAAGAAGAAACCGAAAAAACTGGTATATTTTTTTTTCTTCTCAGTTTCTGCGCATGTGTAGTTGTCTTTATTTTGTTTCATTTCGATTTGTCTATTAATTTCTTTTTAACTAGAAAAGTCAATCAATCTTTTGTTTATTCTTTTTCGTTTCTTTTTTTTTGTGTTTTTGTTTTTTAAAATGAAATTCGTGTTTGAAGTTTATCATACGGTCATTAGATGAATCCTCCAATTTATTCATTATAGCCTCTTGGCTAATAAGACTTGGTGAGTTGTTGGTGTCTTGTATGTTGGATTTGTTTTAACGTTTTTATTTTATATTGTTTATATTCGATTTTTTATTTGTGGGTGATTCGTGATTTTACAATTTTCTTGCAATTAAAGAGGGAGTGTGTTACTGTGCCGCACAACATATTCCATTTATTTAATTCAATTGGCAACGAAAATTTAAAAAAATCACCCAAAAATAAATTTAATCAAGCACACTATCGTTGTAAGCTTTGATGGCCAAGTTTTTAATGGTTATTTTTGAAAATAACAGCTTGAAACTTTACACTTCCTTTTCCTATCTCCTCCACTCTTCTTTAAAGTGATCTTAACTCTCGATCTTCTTAATGCTTTTGCTTGTACTATGTTAGAGTAGTTTCAATTGTTTTTTTTCTTAAGCTAAACAATCTATAGGGCCCAGAGGCAGAGTAACCTAAACTTTTATATTGATTGATTGACATTTATTGACAGTGATCTAAGATTTCAAATGAAATCTCTTGTTTTTTGAATATTTTCTCATCATTTGTTTTCTGTGCTGTTTGCTCTGTTCATTCAACAAATTGTTGTTGCTGTTGTTGTGCTGTTATTGTTTTTTCTTGTTCTTTTTTTGAAATTATTTAATAATTTCACTTGCATGAAGCTTTTTATTATTATTGTTAGAAAAAAACTGGTTATTCTTTTCTTTACCGTGTCTCTCTCCCTGGTTGGTTTAATTTTTTTTTTATATTTTCAAGTTGTCTCATACTTTATTTACATCATTCTGTACCACACATATTTGTTGTTTATGTTGTTGTTGATTTGTTGTGTGATTTTGTTTTTGTCTCATTTGATATCTTTAGCACATTTGCTTTGTTGTTGTTGTTGTTGGTTTTTATTGGCATTAGCTTCAAATCAAGAGACGACCACAAAATAATTTGTATCATTGAGTCATTCGCAATTTTTTTGTATATTTATTTTTGATATAAACAGGTTGGCGGTGGTGTTGGTGTTTTGTTGTTGCTGTTTGCTTATAGGTATTTTATAGTAAATATTTAGAGTTGCCAGCTAACAAGAATTAGAATGAAGAATTAAAATTATGGACTTTATATGATAACAAGGTAAAGGTTTGAATAAAATAAAAAATAGGATTACATGGGAGCTCAGAGACTATTTGGTCCATTGTGATACTCTTAAAATATTCTCTTAATCCTTTGAATCTAGAGACCTGTTACTTCTAACTATTTTTTTTTAGATTTTTTGTTGACGTTTCTTTGAGACAGTCTAGAATATGAAAAAGCTGTGTTCTAAGATATATTTGTGCTCTTGTAGAGCGGGGTAGATGTCCGAGTGTTTTATCTGAGTACCAGAAGTGTAGAGAAGAAGTGACGCAAAACGGTCCTTTATGACGTGCAAAGAATACGCAGGCATTTTGGATGACGCTGCTCCATAATCCCATTTACATTCTGTATCACATTTTTCATTCTCATCATTTATAGCACAATCACTACTCTTAGGGCAGCGAACTTACGCCAAAAATTTAAATTCATTATGCATCAAACTTAAGCATTCTCTTCTTGCAATTTGGGTTTCAACCACAACATCTATGTGTACCACAAACCAACCAGCATATGATAAAGTTCGAAACAATGACCGGCGGGCCATAGGTTTGGTTCTCTGGTCAGACTGCAAGCAAAATCACACCTTTCGGTTATAGTCCCGGAGGACTAAAGTTACTGGTAGCACCTCTATACCTCCGGACTGTAATAACACCAAGATGAGGGTGGTTAATCAAGGTAACATACCCCGAAGGGTGTAAAGCGAGGTAAGCGCTTCAAAGTTGTAATTTGGGGCATTTTAAATATTCTGCACACAGTGTTTTGTTTTTTTCGGTCTCTGTTTCGTCAATAATGTTTGTCAGCGTAGCCGAGGGAATATATAAACGGATCCTTGCAAGAATGATCCATTCATTACATATTTGTTAGTAATTTATAACCCCTAATGAGTCATGACTCTGACAAAGTGTCGTCAGAATAGGGACAGGGATTGGACGGACATGTCGATAACATAATTTTCAGCCAGGAGATCGATGTACATATTATATAATATGAAGAAGACCAATCTCTTCGAAGCAAATTCCTTATCTAGTACCCGAAATTACTTTTTAACCTTTAGTGTAGGCTGGTCAGTCCGCAGGACAGCGTATACAGTCCACTCTTATAATTCGGGAGGTCGGTGTAGGCTGGTATCAGGTCAGTCTACAGGCTGCGTATACAGTTTATAATTCGGGAGGTCGGTGTAGGCTGGTAGCAGGTCAGTCCACAGGACAGCGTACACAGTTCACTCTTCTTATTCGGGAGGTCTGGTCAAAGTTTGATATATATAGAATTATGCTGTTCCGAACCCGTGATATTCTAGCGGTCTATGAGCTGATTTAGGAAAACTGCAGTCTTGTATAAATTAAACACGTTTAAGTCACCACCAGTTAGACCCATACTATTCTTTGGTGTTATCGTATGGTGGCAGGCAATGGAAAACGCTTCTCATTGTGCAGCCATCGAACGTACCTTACGAAATATTGCAATCCTGATCACGGGAGCAATAAGGACGACGCCAACGAAGGTCCTGTTAACTATAATGAATTGGTTACCAGCTAAAATGATGGCGATTCAACTTAATTTTGCAATCAGACTAAACGCATGCGATTTGTGTTCTGGTTGTAAAGGAATAGGGTACTCACGAATAATTAAACACTTCGAATCCTTGCATCTTAATATATTTCTCGACAGACGCTTTCATATCCGAGTTCCTGCTCAGTACCTGAATCCCACTCAACTAATGGTGTAATAGACGAAGTCAAAGCATTTACTGGTATTTCCCTTACGAACTGTAAATCATTGGTTCAGACTGAACTATATGAAATGGCTCAAATCAGATGTATCACTTCGAGGACAATTTGGCCTCTATACGATACTCCCAGGTCAATCTTATTATTAAGCTTTCGTATGGAACAGATAAGAATGTTGGTATCAAACATAACGGGACATTGTACAATTGGCAATCACGCCAGAATAATGGGTCTCGAATATAACGACTACTGTAGGAGTTGTAATAATGAGGAGGTAGAGGAAACAATACCTCACCTCCTCTGTTATTACTCATCATTCAATGAAAGCAGAGAACATTGTTTAGCCTTTGCTGCTCTAACTTGTTTGGATCTGAGATATGCCTTAAAAATATTCTAAACTTTGTGAATCAAACCTGCTGGTTTAAGTGTGGAAGTAGAGAGTGATACTTAAATGGACTCCTACGACCACCATAGGGTATCACAACGGGACCGCAACTGGGTGGACCCATATGAGCCACTCATGATTGATTGAGTGGCTATTCTTTTTACCTACTTCTGCAACAGTATTAGGATACGGTAATTTTGATCTCCTTTTGCAGCTTTGGTATTAAATACCACTGTTACTTCCTAACATTATTTGAGAATTCATTATAATCCCAAGCTATTCTTATGTGAAGACATAACTGTTAGTGAGTATGCTATAATGCTTGAGAATTTATGGGGTTTGCAATGATGTCACTACCCGTTATTGTTAATCATCTGTAATTATGACATCGAAATATGTACCAAATTCTCATTAACCCTAAGTATAACCCCAAGAGTGTTCTAGTATTTCGGCTCTGCTTTCAGTAAAGTTACCAGTTTAGTTTCATTAGGAATTCATTCGTTTTGATATTTTTAGAAAATTTCTCTGGGTTGTCCAGTGTACTTTTGAAATCTTCGAAAAACTGTTTCCACAATTTGAATTTCTTAAATTAAAATAATTTTTCTTAAAAATGCCAAAATCCTCCCTATACCTTCAACTTGGCAACATTGTTTAGCTATAAATGTTGCCAACATACCGCGAAACTAGAGAGACTCATTGTTATTATGATGAATAAAAAATGATGCTGCAAATTTGAAATTTTTTTGTTAACGTTTTTTTTTTAATTCTTTAAAATTTGCTCTTTTTATTTCAAGGTAATAATTATGTTGTTGTTGTTGCTTTTGCCAGTTTTTGTGTGGATTAATTTACTGAATATAGATAAATAGATATAAAAATACAAATAAAAATAAAAAACAAGCAACATAAAAATTTACGACTCTTAATCTTGTAGGAAGATAAATTAAAAAAAAAAAACTTAAAATTTATGATATATCAGTCACAATTAAATCATTTATATTAAAATAAATATGAATTTTAAATACACTAATAAATTAAAATAAAATTTATTAATTTTACAAGTTAGAAAAAAAACATATGTTTATTTTTAAATGTGAAATAATTTTGTATTATTAGGTGTATGACACCAAGATTCAATGTTCCCATAAAATTGCACAAGGGGATCCCGAATTTTCGTTTTCAAATTCCAAAATTTTTATACTTTTTATATTTTTTAAAACCCACGCATCGAAATTTAAACGTGTTCTTGTATTTTCTCAATAAAAAAAAAATTAATTTAAATTTAATAGGAACTATTTGCAATCACGCATTTCATGCTCTTAATTACTGTTCATATCATCAATTAAAATAGTTTTCATTTTCATATCATAAAAATATGTAACACGATCGCCGGCTTAATAGAAATTATTATATAATTTCCCAACATATTCATGTAGGACGTAAATGAATTCAAAAGAGTCGTGAAATATGTTTATATATTAAACTTTTTATAACTTTTATATTTTAATTTTTCACTTACATGTCGTAAATGTTTAACTTTTTATGTTGCTGTCGTGTTATTTTATTTTACAACTTTATAATGTTTTGTTCGGTTTTGTTTATTTTTATGAACTTTTACCTTAAAATGTATTCAAATGATTTATTCATAAATCAAACAGTCATTAAACCTAAAAAAAAGAAACAAAACAAAAACTAAACTATAGTTGTAGTAATTTTACTTTTAATGATTTTTGTTTAAAAAAACATTTACAACTAAATGCCGGGCAATTACTCAACGTAACTTTAAAAATAATGATCTTTTGAGTGAATGAATGACGGACAGACGGACGGACGGACAGACAGACCGTGTGTACAAATTTTTGTTTGTAAATTTTCAGAGACTTTCTTTCGGCGTGATTGAAATATGACAAAATCCCCGTCATTCACACAATTCAGCTGCAGTCATTGATAAATGTGTTGAAAGTGAAAAAGGTGTTGTTGGACAAGTGAAACGTTTTTTTACTAATTAATGATGACAACTGTAAATTAATTGAATTAATTAATTTTCCCATAAAAATCAACCCGATGCTTAATTGAAAATTTGTGTGTTTTAAATAATAGTTAAATTTTATTTAATTGCAATTGTAAATGCTTAATAATGATTTTAAAGCTTAATGATTTTCACTTAATTAGCTTATCTGAAATTTGTAAGATGTATTGTGATTGGTTTATATCGATTTTTTCAAGTTTTGCAATTATTATAAAAGTTGAATACCTACGTGAGGGGTTTCATGAGGCCTCTGAGCACAAGCTGGACATTCATTAGTTGGCATTGAGTGTATTGCTCCATTCTGACCTCAATTGTTTTAAAACACCTTTTGTTTTTCGCTGCGGGTTTCTTCTGTTTCTGATATTGATATTGACGGTGGTCGATCTCCAAGTACCACATTCTTAAGGTGTCCTGCAACAGCGATTGATGGTGAGTCTATGAATGTCGTTTAAAGCTGCTGTAAACGATTCATAAACATACCTGCGTAAGTTCTCCCGTATACATGAAGGTCGTTCCAAATATGTATGTGTAAGATGACTCCTTCTCCTAGGGGGTCTATTTTGTCAATATTATATTGTGTTCTTTGCTTGGGAGCGACATTCGTTACCTCATGTAGGTGGTATTCGAATACAGCACTTAACATTGCTTAGGGCAGCACATAGGTAGCTTTCTCTCCAACTTAATTATACTAATCAGTCTAATGTTTATTTATCCATACCCCAAGTGCTGTCGGTTAGCGCTTTGAGTACCTTGTTCCTACTTCGAATTTGGTAGAATTTTGGGGCTCCATCGATAACGTCGCGACGTCAAGATTGAAATTTACCTCCTTTGTTCAGGTGGTGAAAAATGATGTGTTCTCTGGAGATAGCTGGTGAAAAGTTTGCGCATCTGATCATCCCTGACCATTACTGCCCCCTTTCCCCAGCTTCCGAAATGCACAAAACATCATTTCCGTTTACAACCACGCAGATGAGATGGCCTCTGTTGAGTCTGTGGTAAATCTGGTATGAACAGAGTTTACTCTGAACATACCTGGACAAGGAAGGAAAATTCAATGGTATCACTTGGAGAAGATAATTTTCATCCATCACCATTCAACCCAGCACACTTCTCATTTATCCGACAAACTCATAAGAGAACAACACACGACAGACTCACTCTAGGTATACGGGCGGATGAGTTCCGTATACCCTTACATTCATCCTGTATCATATACAATAAATATCAACTCATTTCCAACGCTTAGTCCAACAGTCACTCCTTTGTGGGGTATCTGTTGTCAATCGCTAAAAGTACCGAAGTTATCCCGAAATATAGATTTAATCGTGCATCAGTCTTTTAACTACAACTGACTCTTCCCGCGAATTTGGGTTTAAACCACAGCCACTACATGGATCTCGAAGGAACCTCAACCAACTGAACAGCCTGGACAAGCTCTGTGGGCAATTAGCCACTAATAGTACCAGATTATTTTGTTTCTCTGGTTAGACCTCATGTCAAATCATTCCAAGGACTAGCGGAGGAGTGAAATGACATCACCAGTTTATAGGCCCGGAAGACTAGAGGTACTGGTAGCACCTCTTTACCCCGGGATAAGGGTATCTTTGCGATCAGGTGACATGAGGGATTTTGGCCGGTACCGGAATGACCCAAATTATTCGGCCAAGAGCTGTTAACTCCAGCAACAACTTTACAATTAATTATTTTGTGGTCCTGCGGCTTTAAGAAAAAATACAGCAAAAAATAAATTGTTTCATGATGGATGATGGATCTGGTCTCTGAAGCTAAAAATGATATAAACTCTTTAATAATATGAATATCAAAATGACCCCAAATTTTGAATCCAAATTGTATTAGAAGAACTGACTTCTAACCTATAAAGGAAAATTTGAATGACATTCTTAACAGAGAAAGTCACCAGCTCATGATTTTATTACTGCTCCCTAGATGCTAAAGTCATCAAATGTGGCTACTATTATAATTATTTAAGAAGATCTTGACTCCGGCCATGTTTCTAAACAATAAGAAAAGCACTTAAGTAATAATGGTATCGAAGAAAGGAAATTATTTGACATTAGCATCTTCCTACAGACACCAAATTTTCAGAATTATCATGGGACATATACGAAACTCCGTCGATATGATAGGGGTCCCAGAATACGAGACCATTTGGAGAAATAGCAATGCCAACCAATGCGTAATTAACGTTAAAAATCGGCACTCTGATGGTCCGCTGTTATTATAACATATTTTCGATTTCAATCATTAAAAATATCTTGACTCTGTAGAGCTTGTATTGATTTCGGTTTCCAGAATTTGCATCCATCGTTTTTATAAATCGGAGACCTAAAATGTTGTTCAATAGCGTAAAGCATTAGCGATCGGTCCTTAGATGTAAACATAACTCTCTGTGAAAATAACTTTGCAATATTTCCTAACTTGGTTCCAGCATAAAGCTACTTATTATATTGCGAACATCGAGAAAAATCCAAGAAGTTTCATATAAGACGCTAAGCTTAGACAAATTGGACATCAATCGAAATTCAGCCATGTGAAGGTGGAATTCTTTTTCCATAAATTTGTATGCTTATAAGGCATCCCCTGAAAGAAACAAAGAAATACAATCATAAGCTCTGACATCACTTTTGAAAAATTGTGTTGTGTTGCAACAAATAGTCGGTTTTAAATCACAACTGGCTGAGTTAAATATGAGACAACAGCTATTTGAATACACATCTTTTTGTCTGATGAACTTTTTTTCATTTGTGATCTTTTTTTTGCTGTTATATTAAGTAAGTACTCGTTTTATTTTTGTCTAAACACATGAAATATGTTGGCAATTTAAACTTTGCGACCTTTGCGAGCATTTATTGCAGTGGTGGGTCATTTTGCATCTGTAGGTCTGTTGCCATTTTTAAAAGATCTTTCAGATCAGCAGCTTTTGCTGCTTCTTTCTTAATCATAAATGCGTTAGTTTATGAATGCCCATCACTGAAGTATTACATGCCACCACTAATCGCACGAAAAACATCTTAAATGAGTTTTATTGTTTAGTGTTGTTTGCAATATTTTTTGGTCTTATTTCGTTTTAACTATTGTTTAGTGGTTACTCTTGGTTGCAACATCAGTAATTCTATCTATGAGTAGGCAATTTTTTTTTTGTTATTATTTTTGAATGATGATCATGCAACTTATATTACCGACTTTATACTTGTAATCTGTGTCTTTTCCTAAGCTACACATGTGTGTACGACAGAATCAGAGTAAAACGCGTTCTACATTTTTTCTTCTTCTTCTGCTGCTGCAGCTGTTGTTGTTATTGTCCGTGTTAATATCTGAAATACAATCGGAGAAAAAACAGTGGAACGTGACAAATATTCTAGATTTGTTTTAAGATATTTATTTATTTTTTTTTTGGTTTGTTAGTGAATTAGTGAGTGTTTTTGTGTTTGTAGTTGTTATTGTTTTTTACACTTTTTTTGTAATTGCATAAAATCATCAGCATCCGCAACATCATGCAATAGAAACAACAACCGCAGCAACAAAAACATTTTCTACTACAAGCAACAACTGAAAAGTCATGATTACAATTTGTTAAAGTAGTTGCTACAATTTCTTTATTCATCGTTAACCATTATGAAGAGTTGTTTTTGGATTTGCTTTTAACTGTGTTCCACTTGCTACAGCAGTGGTTGGCAGTAATCAGTTGTAGTAGTAGCAGCTACTATTTGCAGCAGCAGCAGCAATTATGATCATCACTGTTATGTAGCATGAACAACAACAACAACAAAACCAACTGAAAAACTTTACATTTATTATTTGGGCCATACTTTAACTGTCAACAAATGATTTCATGTAACCATAAACCTAAGCCTGTCTGTCTGTCTGTCTAAATGACTCTCGACCGGTGAATGTGAGTGAATATTATTCACTTTAAGTAAGAGATTTTGTATGACCAGTTAGTGTCTCTGTTGGAAACTGTTAAATTTCACAATTATTAAATTTAATATGCAACAATTTAATATAACTGGTTAAAAACTATATGATAATCAACACTTGATACCAGTAAAAACTTAAACGATTTTATTAATTTAGAATTAGTAGTGCAAGTTTAAAAAATTTCTCTATTTTCCCATACATACATATGAATGTTATTTCCTAAATTAAAATTAACTTAAAGAAAAGCTTAATATTGTAGACAACCCCGATTTTATTAACCTGTTTTTCATTGGCACAATTTTCTAAATTGTGGATCTGTGATGATCAATATATTGTCCTGCCAGGCATTTGGCAATCTTGCCTTTTTACTTCTAGAAGGAGACAACTGTTAGAAGCAATGTAATATCTAGAGACCTCAATAACAATCTCTATCAAATTGACTTTCAGTGATCATTTCTAGACCTCTTATCAGATCTCTCTGTCTATTCACATCCAACCAAGTTTTTGTAACAAAAATATTATTAAATATCATACGCTGTCAGTTAGCGCTTTGAGTACCTTGTTCTTACACCGCAATTTAGGCGTGATTGCAGTGACACGAATTGAGGAGTTGAAACAGACTGTCAAAGGTAACCCCCAACATTTTAGGGTAGCTTACAGCTGGAAGTTAAACCCCCATTGACAACGACAGTAAGCTTGAGGTTTACCTCCTTTGTTCAGGTGACATCGCTGGAGATAAATGCAGGTTTCGCGCAGTAACTACTCACCAGATCGCATTGGTCGTCAACATCATGGCATAAGAGACCACCTATAATAAGGGAACTGTGAAACTCCTTGTTTAATTCTATGCGATTTTAAACGCACATGAATCATATCTTCCTATTGTAGAGAAATGATAGAAAAATATCCTCGTGGCATGGCAGATATCTTTTGACAGGTCGAGAGCCACTAGGCATCTGCTTATTAAAGCCCTGTGTGATCTAAATGGCAGTTAATGCTGAGATGAGAGCTGTTGTGTGGTATGACAGCAGGAAAAGTAGAATACCCTCAAGAGTCTTCAAGAACAGGTGACATGAGGGATATTGGCCTGTACCGAAATGACTCGAATCATTCGGCCAATTACAATTAATTATGTTGCGGTCCTATGGGTGCAAATGGCCTCAAACGTTCAGACCATACAAATAGTGGCCAATAAGGGATTTCTAGAGACAATACTTTAAAATATAATGTGTTTCATGATGGATTATATTTAATGACCTTAAAACTAAACAAACTCCGATAAAATGTAGGGAAATTTTGAATTCATATTTAAGATGTTCTGACTCTTATAGTAAACCAATGGGATCTGATGTAATCACAAATGATCTTTAACCTATAAAGGATATTATATGACATTCTTAACGAAAAAAGTCACCAGTTTATGATTCTATTACTTCTTCCGTGATGCTAAAGTCATCAAATGTGGCTTATCTTATTATTTAAGACGATCTTGATTCTTGCCATGTTTCCAAACCATTGGAAAATCACTGAAGTAATAATGATATCGAAGACAGGAAATTATTTGACATTAGCATCATCTTATAGACACCAATGTCATATCTTGTGACCAACATACTTATTGTCCTACAGACCTCAATAACAATCTCGATCAAATTGACTTTCATTGATCATTTCTAGACCTCTTATCAGTTCTACCTCTCTATTCACATCCAGCCAAAGCTTTTCTAACAAAAATATTAACATGAAGTGTTATAAGCGTCGGATATATTAAACTTCTAATATCCTTTCGAGCTCTGACAGCGGTTGATCACTTTCAGGGTCAGTGAATGTTAGGTAGTGCTCGAAAAGAGTCGCAGTTCAAGAACTAGCATTATACTTTACTTTTAAGGAAAGACCCTATGAGCAGTACGAACGAAGTCGCTGATCGTGTAGCGATTTTTGCATCTTAGTACTTTGCACATTACAAGAAGTCCTTGTCTTTTTGTTCAGCGTCTCTGGATCTTTTCCAAAGCCTTATCGTCGTTTTCATTAATAGAATGAATGTTTTCATTATCAGCATAATTATATTTGTAGTTGTTTGCGAAACGTTGCAAAGTTTGGAGGGCGAAACGGAGGCGAAGATGGTGCTGTAATCCGAGTTTCCCATTTTCATACTTGTCAATATGTGAAGTGAGAAAATGGTCAATGGTTGGCATTGGTTCCTTTCACAACATGATAATTTATCATGTCTGGAGTTGCATGATATGATTTGTGAGCAAAGAGGAGTTGTAAATTACAGGAGAAGACCAAGGATTTATCTGAGGCTGTCACAACTTGTGGAATATTTCACTGTTCAATCGATTTTACAGTGGAATGTGTTTCTCTGAAATTAGGAAACCTTTTCCGGATTTAATTTGTGATCGATAGGTTAGAGGACCACAATTTACCACTTCCGAACAGCTGCCGAATTTTTTCAGTCCCGTATTACTTCCATAGTTAAAAATAGATTATCATGATTTGGAATTTTGTATAGCGGTCTTACTTTTTGGTCACAGTTGGAATTAGAGCATTCAGAGTATTTCTAAATTCTAAAAAGTCAAAATTTATATTGAGTCAATTTTGAATAAATTTTCGGACTTATCCCTACTTTTCAAATGGTGATAATGTAGTCTCATTAGAAGTGGTTCTACTATTTTGTTGGATTTTTATTTTTGTCAACAAGTGTTTGTTGGATATTTGTGGCTCTCAAGCCTCTAAGAAAATTCGCTAATCTTGTTTTATATCGCCTCGCCTTAAACATTAAGATTTGTTAACAAAATTTCTTATCTCTCCTCCTTTTTTTACATTTCTTTTTAAACCACAGGTGATCTAAAAAGCCGTGATATTTGCTACACTCTTGTTTTCTTGACTATGACGTTTATGTTTTCAACTTTTTTCTATATAAAATTTTTATTACAAGTTTTTATGTATTCGATAAATATCATCGTCATCATCATAATCATCAACGTTATCGTCATCGTTGTTGTTTCCACTTGGGATATGTTGTTTATTTATGTTGCGTTTTAATATTTTGTTGTCTCTATTTTTTGTTTTGTGTGCCGTTTGTTGACAATTTCCCAAGCTTTAAACAAATGTCAAGTTTGTATATTTTGTTAAATAAATTTAAAATTAAAATAATGCAACAGCGTCAGCGGCAACAACGCAAAAAAAAAAGTTGCATTTTGATACGGTTTTATGATTTCTCTTTATTGGTCATATCACTTTACTTTATGTCTCCAGTGGTTGTATATTGCCAGCGTATTTAAATGTACTACTGTGAGTACCCACCCCGGTCTTTTAAAACATTGTCCGTACATTAAAACTCGCTTGGACATGCAACAGTGCCACAAACCACATATTGTGAGGGTACATTAATGGTATTTACATATAGAGAGTGATTCAATATTTTATATACGAGGTCAGCTTGTAAGGAATTTAGTATTTTTTTGAAGGAAATTATCTTAATTCATTGGCACAGATGTCTCGTTTTGTCAATAAAAAGTCTTCATCTACAATTCAAAATAGTTGTTGAGAAAAACATTTGGGATTTTAATGTCATTGAATTTTAAAACTGCCATCGTATTTTGAAATCGTGTTTATTTCATAAGGGTTGGGCAAGGGCGCTAATGTGGAATTTGTATTCTTGTTAGGGTCAATGGTTAGTTCTTTGTCACTTCGTCATAAGTTTCAGATACACCATCCTTTAAATGACAAAATCGGACTTGTTTAGACTATCCAAATGTTTGTCTCTCCAATTATGATAGATATAGTTTTGTATGTATAATTTATGATAATCATTTTCTATTTTGGGACATTTTGACACTTACAATTACTAGTTTTATTTACATATACTCATATACTCTATTACAAATAAAAATCACTTGATATTTCACTTTAATTTAAATAATATTTTAACATGCGACACGCAATTTCATAATTGTAATATTATCTGGTAACATTGTTTTCAATTAATTTAACTAATTGTGAGTTTTGCTTAAATTAAATTCAATTACTGTTTTGATATATCGTATGATAAATTACTTATCATCACTGTATGGTTTTTCTTTAAGCGGTCATTCGCCATAAATGGAAATCAGATGTCTCTTGTAAAGAAGGTCTCAGGCTGATACTGAAAGTTAAATTCATACTGAGCTTTCTAAAACTGTACTTAATGGAGAGTTCCTACTTTAATATTTCCGCACAAACTGCATAAATAAAACTCTTGTATAAAGTAAGCCAAGTTTGGAAGGATATTTGTCCAAACATACAGTGCATAGGAGGTATGCCAATGATGGACCAATTAGTTCTGTCTTTTATTCCCCCATTTGTTAATTTTGGTATAAATATATCTACATTATTCTACTTTCACACTTTCGTTTAAGAACGACTCCTTAACTGACCACTCATTTCCCTGGATCGAATATATTCTGAATCCTGCAGGGATTTAATACAGTCGAGAAGACATTTTGATCGTATTACATTAGAATTGAAAGATTGAAATAGACATCACATTCTATTCTTCTGGCTAACATATCAATGTCGTAAATTTCTCCCTGGAAAACGAAGATTGTATTAGACCAAAAAATATCCGAATCTGTGCTTACAGACCAGCAATGTATTGTCAGCATTCTGATCTGGAAATTCCGAAGTACTGTATAATCTGCCTATAGTCAGAAAATCGGCGTGAACATCTTATAATTGTTACAGTGTCACTCTTTGAGTCAAAAGTCTGATTTAGTAGATGAATTCGATATAGACTTCGAGGGAATATATTTCTAGCTAGCCTTCCTAAAATATAGAGCTCATCGATCTAGTAAGAAAGGTAAGACGAATTTATACTTTCCAGCACTCAGGAGATGACCACTATTCATGCAATATATTGTGTTGCAACTTGGAAAATTATGTATGAAAGAGTCATGTAGGGAGTAGTGTTTTAAATGTTTTTACATCGAAAGAGACGGGAAATACTTCTGCAGGAAGACTGTTCAACATATGAACCCCAGCAAAAAAAGAACTTCCAAAGAAGCGAAAAAGAAGTAGAATTTACTTTATGGAAGTACTGAAAAAGACCTGCAGAAGTGATGATGTGTGCTTTTAATTTGATTCCAAATACACTACTTCTAAAGTAATTCTCAAGAAGTAAAATTTATGTTCTTTTCTTGGAAGTCATTTTCGCTTCTTCGGAAGTCATTGTACATCACTGCCACAGAAGGTTAAAAATTCACTTAGTGCTACTTTTGAAGTGGTGATAAACCAACGGGTGCTGAAATCGACTCCATTACCTTGACCATATTTGGAGATTGTTATCAAGTTGTGGCTGAGAGATTCATTAATGTTATGCTTCCTATCTCCAAGAGGCTTACCCTATTCTTGAACGAATAAGAATGACAGATGTTGCTTTCATCTGAGAAAGAATAGAAAGGGTTGGAAGTTTAATAAAGAAGCTTATCTATGAAAATAAAAAACAGAATGGGTGAAGAATTGTGTCCCTGAATTTCGTTCAAACCCGTTGGATAAAATTCCATCTATGAAAACTCGTACAATGAAGACTAGTGCTTTACGTGAACACCTGCCGTGTTGTCCTATTTCACGGTGGTCTTTTTCAACCACTGGCTGATCTTCTGTGACGACTCACCATCGCCTCTTTGTGTATCTTAGACGCAATTTTTGTACATGGTTGTGTACAAACACTTTGCTCAAGTATTTGAGCTATCCAATCTCTGACCATTGCTTAATTTCCGAGATACAAGAACTTCCGTTTGAAACCACGGAGATGGAATGGCCTCTGTTGAGTCGGCAACAGCACCAAGAGACGTTATTAGGAAGACCGAAACACGAATCCATCAAATAAACCGAGGACTTTCTTCTTACTCACCTTTCATCCATCACTATTCAACCCACCACACATTCGACACACTCAATAGAGAACAACATCCGACACACTCACTGTAAAGGCGGGTAAGATCTGTATACCCCTGTCAGTCCTTTAACCGACAAATTCTCTTCCCGCGAATTTGGGTTTAAACCACAGCCACTACGTGGATCTCGAAGGAACCTCAACTAACTGACCAGACAGGACGAAGTCCTGCGGGTAACTGGTCACCCGTAGTACCAGATCACTTGGTTCTCTGGTTCGACCCCATGTCAAATCATTCCAAGGAAAGGACGAGGGTACATTTGATCATCACCAGTTTATAGTCCCGGCAGACTAGGGGTATTGGTAGTACCTCTTTTCCCCGGGATTGTAATCACACCAAGATGGGGTCTTTCATGAAGGTAACATTCTCCCAGGGGGAGACAACTCGTACAGTGCGATCTATGAGAAAGCTCGAAATAAATCGATAGAAATTATTACCAAAACCATAAGCAATTAGTTTTAATAGGAATACACTATGTTACACTCTATCGAACGCTTTGGAAGTATCCGGAGCCACCACGTTACTTTCGTTCAAATGTTGAACTATCTTACCGATAGGTAGTCTAAATAGTCTTCCATAGATTTTCCAATACGAAAGCCTGGATATTTATCGTACTTTTCATGACAAAGTGTTAAACATATAGGGCGGTAATTATGAGGGTTGTAAGTAGTTCCCATTTTAGGAGTTTCAGTTATATTTGTAAACTTCAAATATGCAGGAAATTTGGAGACATTATATCGAGTGATGAAAGGATTAACAAATGGAAGAAGATCATTTCTTTAAGAACAGTAATGGTATGCCATCTAGTCAAGTATTCTCCAAAAAAGAATCAAGCAATCCGTGCTTAAACAATCTAGATCAGTTTCAATAGTACGGTAAGTCCGGTTTGCCTTAAATCAAGTACAAAATGCTTGAATCCAAGTAAGAAAGTGTTGATTTTAGCGCGACTTTAGCTAAAATCTCAGAACGTACTTGTGTTAAGAAATGTTCTCTTGATTTAATCTCGATTCCATGCTTAATGTATGTCCGATGTTGTAATTATCCACTTAAGTACGAATGTACTTGATTTAATCCAAAATATGCTTGCTGCAAGCATTTTGAACTTGATTCAAGCCAACCCGAACTTATCGAAACTGATCTGGATTGACTTAAGTACCCTTTTAACTAGACTAGACTAGAGTTCGGAACTCTTTTCTGAAGCTTTTCTTAAGTTGCTAGCTTGTTGGCATAGGCCTGCGATTTAATGTTACCCCAAAGAAAAAAGGTATAAACTGTCCGCACGTCCGTCCGTCGACAATCAATACCATTTTAAACCTTGTAAAATGTTTAACTTATAAATTAAATATCTCATAATACGATATGATCATAGAGCATTTCGACTGCAAAACAATTTAAAGTCTTTTGAATTTATTTAATTAATATTGGCAGGAAGGTTACTAGACAAAAGTGTTGTCAACTAAAGTAATTAAAATTTTTAGACATCTTTTTTTAAACTCAAGAAATACATACCAAATACATACGTTAAATTGTTAAATATGTGTGAAATTGAGATGTTTAATTATAAATTTATTTGGGACACTGAACTCCAAACATAAAAATCCATAGTGGTCGAAAGGCAGCAACGCCAAATGAATTTGACACTTTTGGCTGGTTACAACACAAAAAGAGTTTCTTTCTCTCCCAAGGCCTGTTATAATTGTTTAGTCATTATAAACATAATCACTAATTAACATCTGATACTTGTTTCCCTGGACAACCAGCGACTGTCTGTGCCGTTTAGCTTTGGGGCACAATGTAATGATGGTATATTTCGTTACACGTTTAATGACAGTCACTTGTGGTCAGCTGGACGGAACACTAGAAGGACAGACATGTAAGCAGCCAAATAGATAATCACATTCTTCTGTCATAAAAAAAGGAGAAAATTCCAGTAAATTACCATAAAGTTTTTCTTTCACTTTTTTATAAATTTGTATATTTTTTTGCTCTTAGTCTATTGTTTTCTTTTGCTGGGTTTGCGTTTTATTGGCAGCCTGTAATTTGATGAAACATTATCATTAAATTGTTTTATAAAAGGTGGCAAATTAATTGGATTTGCTCATTTATTTGTATGTTGTCATTAATTTGAGCATTAATGGGAATGTGTGACCACGATTATAACAATGGCGTTGACTATGACCATGATGGCGCGATGATGGCTTTGATGATGACATGCGCTGTAAACATGCAAATTTTCTTTTAATTTTTCCACACTTGTAAATCATTGCCACCGATTTTCTTTCTATTTGTATGTTTTATTAATTATAGGTCTTTTATTGTTAGCTTGTGATATCCATCAATATCTCAATTACTTTTTTTAATCAGAAATTTTGTTATATGATATTATTGATATCTTTAGGGTATAAATCTAAGTCGTTTTGTATGCAGTGTCTTGTTTTTAATTTTAGTTTTATTAAAAAAAAAGATTTTTGCATTTATTGCTTATTTCTTTGCCTGGCCTCTGGGAAAATATTTAATTAAATAAAAAATTAATTTAGTATTTAATTGGTTTAATAAAAATGTTGGTTTCATTTTGAAATGTATTCACAGAGACACGTTTTTTTTTCATTTTCTATATGATAAAATAATTATATAATTAAATACAAAAATTTATATCTTAATTGTACAATAATATACAATTAAAAGAGTTTAATTCATTTTTTATTAATGTTTCCTTTATGAGTGGAATTTTAAGAGGATTATTGTTCGTAGAATATGCATGACTTCATGTTTGAATTTATAAATCCAAAGGTAAAACTGATAAGAAATGTGCTGTAGATAAAACTTCACAGGTCCGTTAAAAAAATTTTTGATCACTTAAGTTCGGACAGATTAAAAGGAGGATATACCCCTGTTAAGTGCTCTTTTACATGGAAGATGTTCAAAAACTATTCTTTGAAACTGATTCGCAAAAAGGCAAGATCTTCGCGTATCAAAGTACTAACGCGCAAAAAAGCTGTATACGAGCAACGTCTTCATTGAAAGGATCTTACTGCCCGACGAAACAGTAAAAGTTTCCGGCCATTCGTTAAAAGAGTAAAGGATGGCCAAAAATTCACTGACGTGATTGATAAAGCTAAACTTTTATCTCAATTGTTTTTTCAAAATCGAACAGCTAAAAAGGAAACAGCGGATCTGATCTTAAATAAGGCTCCTTGGCCAAATGAATGTCGAAGAGCTTTACGTGTACACCTGCCGTGTTGGCCTATTTCAAGGTGGTCTTTTTCAACGACTGGGTGAGTTGATTTGACGACTCACCACCGCCCCATTGTGCTGGCTGTGCCGGTCCATGTACAAGCAGTTTGCTCAAGTACTCGAGTTATCCAATATCTTGCCATAGTAGTTCCTTGGGGGAATGATAGGTGTCATGAGTCAAGCTTAATCTAACCCTGACAAAGGAAAAGGCAATCAGTGGTTAGAGTCGATAGAAAGGGCGAATATAACATCAGGTGACACTCTGTCCTTACAAACATTCTCATCATCTTAAGACTCACCCCAGTGCATTCCTGGGCCCCTTAGTTGAGCATGTCTTAGAGTAAACCATGAAGGAAAATCGCCAACAAATTAAAGATTAAGGTATTACAAATCCACAAAGTCTCAACCAACTACATCGTCACTCCTTCTCTCATTCCGACATCTCCACAGATACAATTCAGGATCCCCGTCCCTCAGATACAAGAATTCGATGGTACATCTCGCTCCAACACATGGCCAATCTTTGCATTATCTCCTAGAAACTAGGAGCGGTAACAGAAACATATCCCGGAAATTGTATATTTCACCGTGTATTAAGCTTTTATTCACAGCCACTACGTGGGTCCTGAAAGAACGTCATCCAGCTAGAACAAAGTCCTGTGGACAACTGGCCACCAGTAGTACCAGATTATATGGTGCTCTGGTTCGACCACATGTCAAATTCCAAGGAAAGACCGAGGGTATATTTGACATAACCAGTTTATAGTCCCGGCAGACTAGAGGTACTGGTACCACCTCTTTACCCCGGGATTGCAATACATCAAGTTTGGGTCTTCATCAAGGAAACATGCCCGGGGCATTCTCCTGGACCAAATGTCATTCCAGCACTTGTCTTGTGCCCTTTAACGCTTCTTTGCGTTCTTGCAAGCTAGAAGTTTGCTAATTTTACATCAATTCCCAAAAGGAAGAGACTAGCAACTCTGAAAATTGCGCCCTATTGCAATTTGCTCTGCACTTATCAAAGTCGTAGGAAGTATGGTAAACCATATTGTCAAATATTTATAATTCAACAATTTACTTAGCGACAGCGGTCGTTCTACTGTAGGCCTACTAGTCATGGAATAACACCATTTCGTAGAGTGTTGGCTCTAGATATCAAAATTAATCTTGCTTTTGATGTCACTAATTACTTCTCTTGATTTATATCGATTTTACTCAAGGATCGCTCAATACGAGTTTTTATAGTTAGAATATCATCAAACGAATTCAATAGCGCAAGGTTCCGCTCTCAATCTATTTTTCGACTCTATAAATGGCCTTCTACTTCCAACCCCATCTACACTTTTGCAAATGACAGCAACATTTGACTTCCTTAAGTCCCCTTCCCTAAATAGCAAAAATGTATTAACTCTTTTGTTATCTTATTTCTTTTAGAATAATAAATCCAAAACCAAATCCCCAGATTAGAGCCGTTTATGTAGCAATGATAGCTTTAATGTTCCTGTTTTTTTTTACAGATATCTCGGATCAATGTCTGAAAAGACTTCTCATTTTCTGTTCGTTTAGATTCTCTATGTCTAATTTGCTCTCCTTGTCTCGAAGTGTATTAGCTCTTTTGTTATCTTATTTCTTTCAGAATTACTAATCTAAGGAACTAAAAACACTTGGGTTTCAAATGTAAATCCCCTTAGAGCCTTTCGTGTAGCAGTAGATCCCAATCAATGTTATCTTTAATGCTTGTGTTGCCCATAATCTTTTCAAATAATGTCTCAAATTCCAACAACTTCTGTCTCTGATATTTGTTGGAGTATACACATGACCTATGGTCGCCTTTCTCCAATTCATATCGTACAGACATTTCGATGTTGGGAATGACCAGTAATGAACTTGATATAGGCCCTTAAATGAAATTAAATGAAGGTGAAGTGAACTCTCCTTCAGATGCCCATATCACTATTGCAGAATAACGACGAGCAATATTGACGATCATTCTATATGATCGTAGAATATAGAAGTTTCACAATTAATTTCTCATTTCCTCCACATCTACTTTTGTCACATCACGTCAAGCATTATTAACTGAATTTATCTTTGGAACCTTTCAGAGAATGGCCATATGTAATTGAGAGAATTTATTTCTTAAAATGCATCTAGATCACCTAAAAATTTGTTGAAACTTGGCGAAAAAATAAAATAATTTTGAAAATTTAAGCCTAATAATTCGACATACAAACAAATACACAACTACTGCAACCCTGTTAACAAATTGCATTTTTCCTAATAATAAGGCAATTTGTTAACGATAACTGTTTATACTTTCAGTTTATAAGATTCCCCACGAATATTCTTCTCATTCATAAAATTCATACTATTTGTTTCTCCCGCCTTTTGTTTTTTGGTAATGATAAATTAACTTGTTTAACATGAACGACTAAAATTTAATACCACTGTGTTTTACAGTTAGTTAGTTGGCTGGTTCGAAAGGTTTTGCTATTTATGCCTCCATTTTTTCATTATAGCAGTATTTTATTTCATCAACATCGTGTTACAAAGTGTTAAGGTCATAATCTTTCTCGCTCTCCTCCAATATCGCTAAATGCGATCAATAAATTAAGCGATTAAAGATGAAGAATGGTTGTGTTTTATACGGAAAACAACAGTAATAATAATAACAATGTAAAAAAAACGACAACATCCTTTCATTTCTTCTACACAGAGTCAAACTTCTTTTTTTATTTCTTTTGCTAAAGTTTCGTATAAATCCAAAATCTAGAAATACAAAGAAATAAAACGTGATTGAACTTTAACTTATTTCGTTGTTGTTGTTTTCTTTCATTATTTTTATTGTAGTAGTTGTTACTTTGGCAACTAATAAAAACAAAATTGAAAAGAAAACTGATCTACATCTATCTGGGTAATTTGATGACCCCATTTATTCATTTATTTTACAATGATTGAAGAATGACTGACTTACTGACTGTACGAAATGAATCATTGTTGCAAAGTGATTATGAAGTTCCTCTTCATTGAATGTTACCAGATTGAAAATTACGCAATTTATGTTTTTCATTAAAAATTTAAACGATTTTCCAAGTCGATGTAGAACTTACATTGAGTATTCAACTCCCTAGTTCTTATATATCTTGAAACATAGGGAAAAGGATGGAAAAGGAAACACTTTCAATGTAATGGTTATCGCAACCTTTCGATGACGTATGTTGCTGGAAGACGCATATAGTATCAGCCAATCTGAGACTGACCAAGTGGACAAAGATACTAGAAGATACAGATTGTCCATATCTTGCTCTGATCTAGAAAGTTCAACTATAATCTTGATATACCCACCAAATTAGTGTTGCTACTTTCTTTGGCATATCAACTAGATGTTTTCGGACATTAATTGGGTCATCACGAGTAATTACAGAATAGTCAGTTAACGTCTGAAACAATAGATCTTTGTTTATAGTTTTCAAATTTGCTTCCATGACTCCAGACTATAACTGTGTGATCTTAATGGTATTGAGTGTGTTTAAGATTAAAGGAACTAAGATTCTCAATCTGAAAACTTCTGCCTTAGTTGTTTAATATATGTATATATAACGGTCTTTCAGACTCCCTTACGGATGTAGAGTATTTCAAGCAGAGATCCTGGTGATCTGGAAAGCGAAGGAACTGATTACGGAATGAGGTTGGACGAACTAGCTAGATTAGGTTCGAACCTTGATATAGCGGCCAGGAAAAGGTTGGTAAAACCACCCATTTGTCACTATATAAGGTTTATATCCGAGAGAATACGTGATATCATCAACCAGTCCTGGAATAGTAGATTGAATTGCGAAATATCAAAGGCCCTCTTACCAAATCTTGATATGGGTGCTACCAAAATACTTATAGGACTGGATAGACGCAGTCTAAAGTCAGTAACTGAGACAGTAGTATTGCAGGTTATGCAAAGATGAGGAAGAAGTAGAGACGATCGAGCATATTATTTGCCAATGTCCTAGGATACAGAATCTCAGGCTGAAATGGCTAGGGAATAGGTTCCACGGCGAACTGGGGGAAATTGCGGCACTTAACCCTCACAGTCTGCTAGGTTTTTCTCTTATAATTAATTTATTAGTTTATTTATTTCTTAGGGTGAGAACTTGACAAATATTCTTGGTTGTATCCCATTGTATTATATAGACCCGTTTTCCTTTCATTTATCCTCTTTGCCTATCTTCTTGCTTTCTTATCTTGTTGCAGTGTTCCTTGTTCACTGTTTTTGAATCATCACTTCTTGAAGGGAGTCACAATGGACCTTATGGTCTCCAAGTGGATATACACCGTTGTTTTTATAGTGTATAACCCTTCTTAACTTAACCTATTCCCGTGTGTCCTTGTACCATATGATACAAAGCATATCTTTAAAAGAGTGTTCGGTTAAGGCTCTCTTAAAGTCCATTACGGTCTTTAATTTAACCAGTTACTTGATATCGCCCTAATTGACAACATTTGATAAGTTTACACATTCCGTTTTTGCACCGACTTCTGCTTGGTTAGTGGTAGTGTTGTGATTAGGTAAAGTCTACTGTGTGTAGTAGTGTACTACTGTTTCTGGCTGTTCAATTTAGTACCGTCATTTATCCCCCAGTTTAGAGAAGTTTGGACCATGATATTCAGATTGAATTGTGAAGATGAATATTATATTCAGACCGATTCGATTTTGATCGGACTTCAATTATGAAATATTTTTTTAGTTTTTGTTTTAAGATATTTAAATTCTTAATATACTAGCAACGCTTAAATGTCCTTGAATGATCATAAATTAATAACATACATACGAAGTTCAGCTTATTGTCAGAGAAATTCTTAAGTAGTTTTTAAGCTTTTCACCGTTAAAAACAATTTAAATTAATCTGGCAGCACAAATTTCTTTTTGAGCCACAAATTGTCATTCTTTCTATTTTTATTCGCGTTATTATTACTGTTGCTGATAAAAACAATTTTATTGTCGTAACTTAAAAGTGTTTTTATTGAAACAACAGAAACAAACAAAAAATACAGAAGTTAGTTGCTCCTGTAAATAATTTTTGCACCCATAATGTCTGACTGTCAGTCGTTAAATAACGTTGACAGTGATGGCTTTTCTTAGATGTGATTATGCCCCATCAGCTTAGCGCTCAGCTGAGCCAAGTAGTCAACGCCATTATCATCGTAGACTTCTTTTCGACTACCATAAACTACAATGCTGCAATATTCAGCTAGAAGAGCTTTATGTTGTCTTTATACAACGTTTGACTGTCTTTTTTGTCTACAACAACTTTACAATTGATAATGAAATTTATCCAGATTAGACAAGTTTTATGTATTTTTTTATGTTTAGCTTATTTTTAACCACTTGCTGTTTACATTTTTTTTGTTTTACGCAAGTAGTTTTGAAAATTTATGAGCCATTAACCATTTGGATTTATGGCGAACAATTCCAAACGATCAAGATCCAGCACTATGACCACCATCACCATACTTCTTGTAACAATCATCATAACCATTATAAGCATGATGATGATAATGATATTCGAGAGCATCATCATGATGATTTTGTTAGTTTGTAACTAACACGTTGTGCTTAGCATCTTGTTTTATTCAAGAAAAGTGAATAAACTAAACGAGCTATAAACATGATTAGGCATTATGCTCCAAGCATTATAGATCATCATTTTTTCTTGATGATGATTTTTTTTCGTCGTCGTCTTTAAGATCAGTCTGGGATGTTTAAAAGCATTTGTTATAGCCATTGAATATTAACTGGATACAAAGTGGCGAAAGAAGTCTCACCAAATTTGAAAGAAAAAAATGTAAAAGTTTACGCTTGAATTCACCGAATCTTGTGTACCCTCCAATTGACAGGTGAAATTTGTTTAAAAAGTTGTTTTTATGATTGAAATTTAAGTTGTATTATTATCAATTGATTCGAATTAGTGATATTGGCGATCAATTTTATATTCGCAAAATCAGAGAAATGTAGAGACTTTTGTATAGTCTGGGTTATAGTCCCATCTATAGTCTGCACTATAGTCTCGTCTATAGTCTGCACTATAGTCTCGTCTATAGTCTGGGTTATAGTCCTATCTATAGTCTCGTCTATAGTCTGGACTATAGTCTCGTCTATAGTCTGGACTATAGTCTTCTATAGTTTGGACTATAGTCTCGTCTATAGTCTGGACTATAGTCTCGTCTATAGTTTGGACTATAGTCTCGTCTATAGTTTGGACTATACTCTTCTATAGTATGGACTATAATTTCGTCTGTAGTATGGACTATAGTGTCGTCTATAGTCTGGACTATAGTGTCGTCTATAGTCTGGACTATAGTGTCGTCTATAGTCTGGACTATAGTCTCGTCTATAGTCTGGACTATAGTCTCGTCTATAGTCTGGACTATAGTCTCGTCTATAGTCTGGACTATAGTCTCGTCTATAGTCTGGACTATAGTCTCGTCTATAGTCTGGACTAGAGTCTCGTCTGGAGTCTGAACTATAGTCTCGTCTGGAGTCCGGACTATAGTCTCGTCTATAGTCTGGACTATAGTCTCGTCTGAAGTATGGACTGTAGTCTCGTCTATAGTCTGGACTATAGTCTCGTCTGTAGTATGGACTATAGTCTCGTCTATAGTCTGGACTATAGTCTCGTCTATAGTGTGGACTATAGTCTCGTCTATAGTCTGGACTATAGTCTCGTCTATAGTCTGGACTATAGTCTCGTTTATAGCCTGGACTATAGTCTCGTCTATAGTCTGGACTATAGTCTCGTCTATAGTCTCGTCTATAGTCTGGACTATAGTCTCGTCTATAGTCTCGTCTATAGTCTGGACTATAGTCTCGTCTATAGTTTGGACTATAGTCTCCTCTATAGTTTGGACTATAGTCTCGTCTATAGTCTGGACTATAGTCTCGTCTATAGTTAGGACTGTAGTCTCGTCTATAGTCTGGACTATAGTCTCGTCTATAGTCTTAACTATAGTCTTAACTATAGTCTCGTCTATAGTTTCGTCTATAGTATGGACTATGGTCTCGTCTATAGTATGGACTATGGTCTCGTCTGTTGTATGGACTATAGTGTCGTCTATAGTCTGGACTATAGTCTCGTCTATTGTCTGGACTATAGTCTCGTCTATTGTCTGGACTATAGTCTCGTCTATAGTCAGGACTGTAGTCACGTCTATAGTCAGGACTATAGTCTCGTCTATAATCAGGACTATAGTCTCGTCTATAGTCAGGACTATAGTCTCGTCTATAGTCAGGACTATAGTCTCGTCTATAGTCAGGACTATAGTCTCGTCTATAGTCAGGACTATAGTCTCGTCTATAGTCAGGACTATAGTCTCGTCAGGACTATAGTCAGGACTATAGTCTCGTCTATAACTAGGACTATAGTCTCGTCTATAGTCAGGACTATAGTCTCGTCAGGACTATAGTCAGGACTATAGTCTCGTCTATAGTCAAGGCTATAGTCTCGTTTATAATCAGGACTATAGCCTCGTCTATAACTAGGACTATAGTCTCGTCTATAGTCAGGACTATAGTCTCGTCTGTAGTCAGGATTATATGCTCATCTATAGTCAGGACTATAGACTTGTCTATAGTTTAGACTATAGTTTACAAACGGACTTTTCCACGGTCGGTCATTGGATAGGATCAGGCTGCGTTATTACCGATTGATTAAAAATATTACACTTAAAACCACTTCTGCACCTCTTTCTTTATTTTCATCACCTGTTTGAAATGAAACAACAATAACTACTAAAAAAGTCTTTAAAAAATAACCTTTTTTAAACAAATAATTATTTCTGTTTAAAATATTTGTTAATTTTTAAATTTACCAAATAAGTAAGTAGTTGCCTGGCTATACATAGTGATAGTTATTCATTGAAATGAGTAACCGATTAACATGTTCAAAAAATACCAGACATTACTCGCCTCATAGTGGTGGCGTTGATGGTGGTGGTGTTAGCAGAAGTAGGAGGTTGAAGCAGACTTTTAACATTAATGCTGTCACTTACTTGCAATACAGCAGTTGGTAGAAAGAAAGAAAAAAGAAGGGAGGAGAATGGCTGATGATGACATTGTTGATGGCAACTGGTAAATCTCATGTTTACATTTGTGTTGCAAATGTTTTCACAAATTATGTTCATTGAATAAGCTGCTGACTCCCTGTCTCATACTCTGACTCGGTGCAAAACAACAACTATGGACAGCAGTTATTGTTGTTGAAAACTTGTAGTGTTTTCTTGTTGTTTTTATTGTGGATTAAATTTCTATAGACCAGACTTGTTGGCTTTCAAAACAAATGCTAGAAAAATGTCTTTATTGAGATCATCATCATCATAATCTTTATAACAACAACATTATCATCGTCATGATCAATGATCATTGTAATAATCGTCAACATCTTCATCATCAAGCGATTTTTTTGCTTTGATCAACCAACGTATTGTTAGTCAGTTATTATTGTTGTCGTTGGTGTTGCTGCCGTTTTAGCCGTTTAAAACATTGACTGTTTTTTCAGCGTCAATTTGTTTTTTTTTTTTTAATGTATGAACATGAACTTGTTTAATATATTTTAACCATTATTGGTTTTTCAAAACTGCCCTTGTATGTGCAAAACGTAGACACGTTCGATCATCATTGATTTTATTTAATGTTGGGACATGTTTGTGTTGTGCCAGCCACTAACTGTAGGGGACAGTTTTTAATTTTTCATTTTCAACATTCTGGACTTCTTGTCTAGTTTAAAGTCTGAACTATAATTTATTCTACACTTTGGACTATATATTCGTAATTGCTATAGTATGCTATTATAGTCTCATTTGTTGTCTCATATAGACTGTAATCTCTTCTCATAGTTTGAACTCCATTCTGGACTGTAGTTTCGACTATACTCTGAACTAGTCCCGTCTATAGATGATACTACAGTCTTGCCTATAGTCTGGACTATAGTCTTGTTTATAGTTGTCTATTGTCTAGACTATAGTCTTGTCTATTTTCTGAACTATAGTCTTGTCTATAGTCTGGATTATAATCTTGTCTATAGTCTGGATTATAATCTGGATTATAGTCTGGACTATAGGCTGGACTATAGTCTGGAATATAGTCTTGTCTATAGTCTGGACAACACTCTTGTCTATAGTCTGGACTATATAGTCTTGTCTATAGTCTTGTCTTTAGTCTGGATTATAGTCTTGTCTATAGTCTGGACTGTAGTCTTGTCTATAGTCTGGACTGTAGTCTTGTCTATAGCCTGGACTACAGTCTATAGTCTTGTCTATAGTTTGGACTACAGTCTTGTCTATAGTGTGGACTATAGTCTTGTCTATAGTCTGGACTACAGTCATGTCTATAGTCTGGACTACAGTCATGTCTATAGTCTTGTCTATAGTCTGGACTATTGTCTTGTCTATAGTCTGGACTATAGTGGACTATAGTCTATAGTCTGGACTATAGTCTATAATCTGGACTATAGTCTTGTCTGTAGTCTGGACTATTGTCTTGTCTATAATATGGACTATAGTTTCGTCTATAGTCTGTATTATAGTCTCGTCTGTAGTCTGGACTATAGTTTCGTCTATAGTCTGTATTATAGTCTCGTCTATAATCTGGACTATAGTCTTGTCTGTAGTCTGGACTATTGTCTCGTCTATAGTCTGGACTATAGTATCGTCTATAGTCTAAACTATAGTCTCGTCTATAGTCTAAACTATAGTCTCGTCTATAGTCTAAACTATAGTCTCGTCTATAGTCTGGACTATAGTCTCGTCTATAGTGTAGACTAAGTTTGGACTAGTAGTCTATAGTCTGGATTAGTTTTTATTTTAGTTTATATTTTTAATAACTTCAAAAGCGATCTATGAATATCGACTTTGTCCAGTATTATTTCCAGACCTGTTTTAGTTAAGTTGTGTGTTAGGTTTTAAAAAAATGTGCGCAAAATCTGGTCTTGATCACCACCCGCTCTCGCTCTTATTGTGTACATTAAGTGGCTAAGCGTTTTCTAATAGTACAACATTATAAAATAATTTTTTTTCTATTTTTGCTATAATTTTTTAACAAGTATTTATAGTCTTTGATTTAATATCGTTTTATCTATTGCTTTCAAAGTGAGTCGTGGGTAAAAGCTGTTTAAAACATTCGCACCATATTTACTCGCGCTGTACACGTTCGTATGTCTGTTTGTTTCACAGTTTTTTTCGCCATTGTTGATCCATTCAATTGTCGCTTTGTCCGTCTGTTTTTCCGCCAATGAATGCAACACTTTCTTCATTATAGTTTTTTGTTTAACTTCTCTCTTGAAGACCATGAGGTGGATGAAGATGATGATGATGGTGCTGATGATTTTAAGTGTTTTTGATGCCTTACAGCCATCGTCATCGTGTTTAGATTCAACAATTTATCAAAGAAGTGTTAATACCGTGCCAATATTCAGTTGTTTTTGTTGTTGTTTGCTGGAAACTGTGTATATTTTTGTTATCGACTTTTAATATGTTGTAAATGATTTGTGGTCATTTCTTTTATTTCATGTTTTTATCGATTGTTTTTCTTTTCTTTTTGGCATTAACAACATTTATTTTACAAAATATTTCGCTTAGAATCAATAAATTTATTTATTTGAACACCCACCTTTTTTTAGTGTAGTAATGATTATTAAGTTTTATGTCTTCTTTGACTGTTTCAGTGAAGTCATTGCGGTGTTTGGACAAACACATTTTATTAGCTAATCGGCATCGTTTATAAACATATTGAATTTCGTATATGTCCGTGCCTATGTATTGGCCATGATCGTTTCTGAGATCGTAATGTAGATTTCTTCGGTTGTCCGTCCCGCAACTTTGACTGCGAGAAATTTTTTTATGAATTAGGGCGGTAAAGCGGACCAGGAACTAGCAAAACTAAAGCAGTATTGTGAACACTTCTAAACTTTTTCGCTATATCGCCATTAGATCGATTAACAACTGTAGAGTCTAGACCCATGTTGTACACTCATATAATAGGACTAAAATGACCATTGTTGGAGGTGATCAACGTGGCAAAACAAGATCCTTTAGGAAAAACAAAAAAAAAAAAAAACGTGGACTACTCTACTTGAAGATCAACTTTAGCTTCCAGAGGTCCTGCAGCCCTAATTACTGTAAAGGGGAAACGATTAAAGCTTAACATAAGTACCTGAGACTATAATAGACCATAGTCAACCTGAGGGTAAAATTAATACGGACAGATGGCAGCTTGATGAAAATGAGAATCGGGCGCTGCAAATCGACACATAAACAAAGAACTAGGATGTTTTAAAATTGTTCATCCTCGAGGCATACTTCTTTGGGGACCTCTGCCCGTGCCCCTGGTAGATCCACAAGGTCCAAATGCAATACATTAACTTGGCAACACAACAAAAACGTGGCCATTGAAGATCATCATTTGCTTCCAGAGATCCTGCAACCCTAATTACTAGAAAGCGGAAAAGATCAAGGGAACACAGGTGTCTTAGGGGAAGCGATTAAAGCATCTATCAGCTTAACATAAGTACCTAAGATACAAGAGACTATAATACATAGATTCAAGCTTATTAAGATAAAAATTGAGTCTTGCAAATCGATCCATAAACGAAGAAATTGGGTCGTTTTAAAAATTGTTCATACTCGAGATATACTACTTTGGGGACTTCTGGCCGCGTCTGGCCCACATGAAATACATAAACTCGATATTACTTCCTTTTATCTTATTGGACTAACCGATAAGAAGTTATAGATCTTTCCATCCTAAACTACTGTCCGTTTGTTGACGAACTGGAATTCAATGGCGCTAAATTGGTTTAATGTTCATTTATTTAGTATTTCATTCTGACCCAATACAAGTATAGAAATCATACCGCTGGACCTAAGCACGATAATATGCATAACTTTGTTGAAATTGAACTGGATTAATAATGATCAATCTAACTCATTTTCATTTCGAACCCATTTTCATCTTTTATTAAAAAGTATAATTCCATTGTTTAAATATCTATTAAGGTTTTCATTAGACCCAAAAAACAATACGTATTTCTAATAACCAAGTTTTTCTATTCCATATTTGTAAAATTTTACTTTTTCTTTTTCTCTATTTACAGATAAAACCAAAATAATGACTTATTCCCTTTTCAAATAAGGTAAGAATATACAAATACTACAGATATATATATGTTCAACATATTGCAACATTGTTGTGACTCTATGTTGCACATGTTCAATTTAAACAAATTTGCAAACAAGACACAAATAAACACCTGGATAACAAGTATTTGTTTGTGGCTGCTACAGTTTTCGTTTAAAATAAAATAAATTTTATTACCGCCTGTCAACGATTAAAATGCCACTGTCATAAAAAACCCCATTCAAATGTGTAACAAACAAACAAACTTGCTGTCATGACTAAACAATTAAATAAAAATATTTGTACTTATAAAAAAATTAAAAATAGCATGGAAAAAATATGTACATATGTATGTGTGTAGAATTTGCGGAAATATTTTCTTTAATTTTTTTTTTACTAAAAGACACTCCCCTCTTAAAGGCCGTCCAAAAATCTTTAAAATACACAATTATTTCTTTATTGTCCATTTGTCCAATGTGTGAATTCTTGAAATATTTCCAAATTAAGATTTCATTGATGAGGTTGATTGAGAAAAACAAAAATAAACTCAAAAAAATATGAATACAAAACAATTCTTTTTTACAATGTGCTACAATTATTTGCACATTTTTATGTATTTTTGCACTTGTATAGACAGCAAATATAAATATCTACAGACAGACATACATATTCGGTCGGTCATACTTCTGTCTCTATATAAATTTCTTTGCTTTTGACGCCATTTAATAATAGTGACAGGAAAACAAGATAAAAACCGACGAAAAATCACCAACAAATAAATAAAACAGAATTTTTATTTATATCCACGAACACACATGGCTTTTTGCACTCTTGCCCATCGACGATGTCGTAGACGTTAGCTTCGAGAACGCGCCAACAGCACCGGCATCTTTATATGAATTTGATTTTAAATATTCTACCTCAAAAATTCATTCAAAAAAATTTTGTTTGAAATGGTCAAATACAAATGTATTCAGTCGTTTATTCCGTAATTCCGCTGCATTTTAAATTAGTGATTTTAGTTGGGTAATTGAAATCGGTTATTTGAATCGGTCAATTTCGGACTATAGATCTGTCTATAGTCTGGACTATAGATCTGTCTATAGTCTGGGCTATAGATCTGTCTATAAACTGGACTATAGATCTGTCTATAGTCTGGACTATACATCTGTCTATAGTCTGGACTATAGATCAGTCTGTAGCCTGGACTATAGATCACTCTATAGTCTGGACTATAGATCACTCTATAGTCTGGACTATAGATCACTCTATAGTCTGGACTATAGATCACTCTATAGTCTGGACTATAGATCACTCTATAGTCTGGACTATAGATCACTCTATAGTCTGGACTATAGATTACTCTATAGTCTGGACTATAGATCACTCTATAGTCTGGACTATAGATCACTCTATAGTCTGGACTATAGATCACTCTATAGTCTGGACTATAGATCACTCTATAGTCTGGACTAAAGATCACTCTATAGTCTGGACTATAGATCACTCTATAGTCTGGACTATAGATCACTCTATAGTCTGGACTATAGATCATTCTATAGTTTGGACTATAGATCACTCTATAGTCTGGACTATAGATCACTCTATAGTCTGGACTATAGATCACTCTATAGTCTGGACTATAGACCACTCTATAGTCTGGACTATAGATCACTCTATAGTCTGGACTATAGATCACTTTATAGTCTGGACTATAGATTACTCTATAGTCTGGACTATAGATCACTCTATAGTCTGGACTATAGATCACTCTATAGTCTGGACTATAGATCATTCTATAGTCTGGACTATAGATGACTCTATAGTCTGGACTATAGATCACTCTATAGTCTAGACTATAGATCACTCTATAGTCTGGACAATAGATCACTCTATAGTCTGGACTATAGATCACAATATTGTCTGGACTATAGATCAGTCTATAGTCTGGACTATAGACCAGTCTATAGTCTGGACTATAGATCAGTCTATAGTCTGGACTATATATCAGTCTATAGTCTGGATTATAGATCAGTGTTTAGTCTGGACTATAGATCAGTCTATAGTCTGGACTGTAGATCAGTCTATAGTCTGGACTATAGATCAGTCTATAGTCTGGAATATAGATCAGTCTATAGTCCAGACTATGGATCAGTCTATAGTCCAGACTAT